>NC_081405.1:244878099-245008099 GCF_030272615.1 Cryptomeria japonica | reverse complement strand
AAGAGGTTATATTTGTTATATTTAACAAATTTGAGAGGTTTTATTTGTTATATTTAACACAAATGTTATTCTAAGGTTAAGCTAGTTTTTTACGATTCATTTATTTAATTAAACTGCATGATTTCTTTCAATAATATATCTAATTATTTTTATTTTATTTTTAAAATATATTAAAAACCATTAAAAAATTCATATATCAAACTTTAATTAATTAAAAAAACAAATAATAAATTTATACTTACATTAACCATATAAAAAGGCAGTACATTGACAACTTTTATTACTCTAGTAAATTCATAAAACTTTATTTTTAATTATTTTAAATAAATGGCAAAAGTTATTCCAATGTGTAATCAACTTAGGGTTAAATTTGGTTTAGGGTTAGGGACAAGTTTTCATTTTGTCTTGTAGTTTTTAATTGAACAAAAAATTAATATTGATCAATTCTTTAGTTTTCAATTGAAAAACAAAATCAAAATATTGAATAATTCATTAGTTTGATATTTCTATTTTTTAATATACTTATTTATATAATATATATTATTAATATAGGTTTAGTTAAAGTTAAACCTATATTTAGTAGGCATTAGTAGAAAGTAGTAAACCTTAAATGAATAGAGTATCTTTTAGTTACAAAATTGAAAAAAAAAAAGAAATTAATCTACATATATAAGCAACATTTCTATTTTGTTTTTACTTTTGCATGTAAAACAATTCAAATTCTAAAATTTAACTAATTTTAACATAAATTTAAAAGTAAAATTTGGATATAAGTAGAACCTTTCTAAAAAATTTCTCATATATAAAAAATATTCTATTCAATTAGGGTTGGAGTTAGTGTTAATATTTGATCCTAACCCTCATAACTAATATGTCAATTCAACACAGAGAAAACAATGATTTCAAAAATGAAATTGTTGAATAATTAGCTTATATACCTTAAATTTTAATTTAATCTATATAAAGTACGTCGAGAGATATCCTTCTGGAGGTGCCTATTTTTTTATCAATTTTACACCCTAAAGTCAAATAGGCATCAAATAGGTGCCTCAAGAAAAATATCTCTCGGTGTACTTTATATAGATTAAATTAAAATTTAAGGTATATAAACTAGTAGCAGTCGTGCGACGCACATGGAAAACATAAAATAAATGCAATATATAATTATATAGTATCATTTTCTTGAATTGAATTATATTATAGTATTATAATATTATTATATTATTATGAGGAGATATATGAAATTTTATATATCCATTTAGATTATTTTTAATAAATATATATGGGTTGCAAGGTTAAAACATATACTAAAATGTAAGATATATTAGAATTTATTTAATGATAATATAAAACTTTATTTAATGATTAGTATTATGGTTACAAATAGGGTTAGGGTTAGTTATTATTATGGATAGAGTTAATGTTTACATCATTGTGAGGGCTATGGTTGGGGTTCACATGAAGGTCAGGGTTTGGTTTAGGTTCAGGATTATGGTTAGGGTTAGGATTTAGGATTACTATTAGGATTATGGTTAGGGTTAAGGTTACTGTTATGGTTGAGGCTAAGGTTTACATCATTGTTAGGGTTAGGGTTAGGTTTGTGATTAGGGTTAAATTTCAAGGTCAAGGTTATGATAATAGTTAGGGTTTATATAATGTTAGGGTTAACATCAAGGTTAAGGTTTGATTTAGTTTTATGATTATGGTTAGGGTTAGGGTTAAGGATTACAATTAGGGTTAGGGTTATGGTTAGGGTTTAGTGCTAGGGTTAATTTTATGGTTATGGTTAGGGTTTATTGTCGGTGTTTTAATTATGTTTAGGGTTTATTGTTAGTCATTTAATTATGCTATGTTTAGGGCTAGGGTAACCATAATTACAGTTAGGGTTAGGGTTATAATTATAATTGGGGGTAGGGTTTGGATTGTGATTTAATTGATCGTTATTTAATGTAGAGTTAGGGTTAGGCTTAGGGTTTAGTGCTAGGGTAAAGGTTAGTATTATGGTTGGGGTTAAGGTTTACATTATTGTTAGGGTATAAAACTGATCAATAATAGGCACCTTGTGAAGGATATCTCTTGGTGTATATAATAATAATAATAATAATAATAATAATAATAATAATAATATAAGCTAGTAAAATTTGTGATGCAATATGAAAGACATTAGATATATTAATATTTATTATATAAATTATTAAGCATAGGGTTAGAGTTAGGGGTTATGGTTACGATTATGGTTAGGGTTAAGGTCTACATGAAGGTTAGGGTTAGAGTAAGGGATATGTTTTTGGTTTTTGTTAGGGTTAAGGGTTAGGGTTATGACCTTAGGGTTAAGTTTAGCGTTTTGACATGATTATTGTTAGAGTTAGGGATTAGGGTTATGGTTAGGTTAGGATTAGGGTTAAGATTATGATGAAGGCTAGGGTTTATGACTATGTTAAGATTATGATTATGGTTATGGTTTACATCATGGTTGGGGCTATGATTAGGCTTAGGGATTAGGGTTCTACTTAGGATTATGGCTAGGGTTAGCGGTAGGGATAAGGATTAAGGGTTATGGTTAGGATAATGATTACGATTTATATCATGGTTAGGGTTAAGGTTATGGCTTGGGCTATAGTTTAAGGTTGGGGTTAAGGTAAAAATATGTATGTCTTCAAGCAATAAATAGGCATAAATTGGATGATCAAAGAGTGAATCACAACTCTAAATCTAATTATTACTCCTAAATAACAATGAAATAAAACTAATTATCAATTGAATTGAAATGATCTATCTAAGACTCCCTCAGTTGACATAGCAAGTCTTCCATTGCTCTTCTCCATTGTTGTTGATGTAGGTGGCTCTCAGGTATTGTACTTGATTTCCTGCATTAGATAAGCAACAATATTGAAGACTGTGATTCTATGATTCTAGAAAAGCTAGCTTGAATTGATGAAAAGGTTGAATTTCTAGATTTTCAACACAAAGGGGGTGAGAAATAGAACACAAGTGTTGATTGGGAGATAACTGAAATTGATTGATCAGTGAACTCAATTGATTGATTTGTTAACTGAATTGATTGAGTAGTTAACTGGATTGATTGAAGAGTGAACTAAATAGATGGATTAGGCAACTCACTTGATTGATTAGTGAACCGAATAGATGGATTAGATGACTAAATTGATTGAGAGTTAAAAAGGATGATTGATGAGTTAACTGATTAGACAATTGGTTTGATCAATCAGTTCTGATTTTACCATGTGTTGTAGGAATTTGAAATTGAATTTGATTTTTATTTTCAATTTGGATTTGAATTTGGTCATTCGAATGCTTAAATGCACATGAAATTAATTGAAATTCAGATTTGGGGAAAATGTGAATTTGGAAATATGAAATTAGATGAAATGAAGTGAAATTTGAATTTGGGGAAATATGAAATGAAATTAGTTGAAATTATAATTTGGGGAATGGAAGAATTTAATTAATTAATTTAAATAATTTAAATGAAATTATTTAGACTTAGGAGATTGAATTAATTAAATTATAAAGATTATTTAACTAAGGAATAAATCACAATTAATAAAATAATTGATATTTAATTAATAATTGAGACAAGGTTAATTGATTAAATGATTTGAGAATAGAAATAGAATAATTAGAAATGTTGAAAGGTGATGATTTAGAAGAAATAGTTAATTTAATCAAATAATTAAATAATTACTTAATTAAATAGATGAATAATTAGTGTAGAATTAATGAGACATTTTTAGGTGTCTACATTTGTTCCTCTTTGAGACAATGTCAAAACGACGTTGTTTCAAAGAAAAATGGAAAGAAAAAAAATTGCCCCAATATGCCCCGCTGACGCTAGGGTATAATGCCCCCTCAGAAAAAGTGGTCAGAAAATTTTGGATCGAAGACCAGTTTTTTCAGAAATATGCTAGATAGTGATAATATGAAGTTTGAAAGAGTTTCGATCTTGTTTGCTATGTCTAAAACTATGTTGAAGCTGGTGGGGTCGATGGGCGTTTATGCTAAGAAACCCTACATTTTGGGCTTATAAATGGAGGATTGGTATGGGTTTGAGCTCATTTGCATTTTTTTATTTTAAGAGAATTTATTAGAGAGATTAGAGCTTTTGGCATCCTTGGAGCGAAATGGTAGGTCATAGAGCAAGACTGCATTTACCTGAGCGAGTGTGATCTTATCAGAGACCTCTCGACACTGGTGGCATGGTGAGTTGCTTGATTTTCTACTTGTTTTTGTCTATATTTTTAAAAAAAATTAATCATTTTTTAGTGTGTCATTTTTCATGTATGTCACAATTGAGTATCGAATTGCCGCAATTGATTTAATTATGTCACAATCGATGTAAACGCTTCACACTTGATGTTTTATGTCACATATGTGAATGTTGTGTCACACTTGACAAAATTGTATCGCAATTGAATGTTTTGGATCACATTTGCTTATATTGTGTCGCATATGATACATTTGCTTCACATTTGGCATAAGTATGTCGCATTTGTCTATTTTTCTTCGCATATGATAATATTGAATCACAATTGATAATAAAGGCCTTTCTTCCTTCAGTTTATGCATCTTGATAGTTTTGATGACGTAGTTGACTCATTTTTATATTTTCCAAATGCAGACGCATTATCTAGTACTTATTGCTAAGAAGACACGACCAGATAGTCTTGATCGACGTCATGAGTTGGATGCAGAGGATATCGCTTTGTTACAAAAGGTTGGATTATATTATATTGCGCATTTGCCTAAGGTTACGATCAACAGGGCTATGATTACTACTTTGGTTGAGTGGTGGCATTCAAAGACATGTTCTTTTCATCTACTGACTAGTGAGGCATCTATCACACTTGAGGATGTGTGGCATATTTTACACAATTAGGCGAGTTACTTTTGATCGTGATGATGGTATATCAGATTTGTGTACTTTGTTCGAGTCTGAGGAGCAGGATCTACATATCTGTGATCGTTATGATATTTGTTGGGATGATTTTAATTATGATGATCTCACCATTGTACTTGTACTGTTGCTAGATTATTGATTCCTGATAGATGCACCCATGGTTTTCCTATTGGATGGGGAGGTGTTATACATGATATGATTATTGGTAGCCGTGTGTTTGCTTGGGGTCCTTATCTTCTTGCCACTTTGTATCATCATATGCATGGGGTTGTTAACTTGCAGCAGAAATCAGTTGGATGTGATATTACTTTACTTCAGACATGGGCTTGGGAACACATAGCTATCTTTCATCCTATGCTACATATAGATTTAGAGCTAGTACAACCATATGCTTATGGATATATTGTTTGTGTGAGGCATAGGGCATCGGGTAACATCTTGTATTGGTGTCATTAGATTGATATCTTATAGTACTTCTCATGGATACCTTATCTTACTTCTCCTGGTTGGAATGATGATGCTCAACATATTTCTTTTTATCGACAATGAAGATATCTTATTGGTCAAGATGTTGGTAGTCACAGGGTTATTGATAAGCATCTTCCTGGTCATGTGCTTAGACACTTTGAGGAAGTACAGGGTATTCCAAACGTGACAACTTATTTTGCTCACACTACTTGAGAGGATCGTGATTGGGGTGCTTGTATACAACCTCATGTTGCTATTGTTGAGTTTGATCCTCTTGCTCCTGTTTTGTGGGGGTAGCAGCTTGGTGTAGCAGATCCAAGGTCCACATCGCAATATAGTGTATGGTGGATACAACATAGGCCTATACCTTCGACAGATCCGACAATTGTGATTGGTGCTTAGCAAATTAGACATGGCAGGGGTCTCAGAGGGAGAGGTGGAGAGGATAGGGGTGGAGGAGGTAGAGATGGAGGAGGTAGAGGTGGAGGAGGTAGGGATGGAGGAGGTAGGGGTGGAGGATTTGACTGCGGAGAGAGATCGAATAGTTGCTGATAGAGATCAATTACAATGGGAGAGAGATGAGGTAGTTAGGAGGAGTCAGATCACTATGGATGCATATGATCGGTTATTTGGGCCAATGACAGAGGCACGTAGCCAGGCAGATAGATATTTTTCTACAGCATAGGAGGCTATTTATTATCAACATGTTTATGAGAGGGCTATCCTTTAGGGTCAGAGGGAACCTAGTTTTAGTGCTTTCATGGGGAGAAGATTATGTCGGTCTACTTCTCAATAGACTAGCAGTGAAGGAGTGATGCATCCACCTAGAGCGTTGTCGGGACAAGCTGGAGCTAGTCAAGATGCACCTACTGATAGAGGTAGTATAGGTTGAGAGATTAGATATTGAATTTGATGTTGTAGATATGATGTATTTTGACACATTTTTATATGATATATATAATATGTGTTCTTGATGAGATTTTGATGGTCAACTTCATGGTCAATGTATTTTTTTTATTGTGTTGATGAATGGAATATGAATGTGATATCATGCAATGATTTGATGTTGTGATGCATAATGGTTGATGAAAACTTTATTATGATTATGAACATGTGATGTGATGATGCTTATTATTATTTTTGTGTGTCAAAATACATGTTGAAAATCTTAGAAGAATTGTTAGTTGTTAGACATAGAAAATGATAGAAGATAATCAATCAACTGAATCAATCTTTGTAAGCTAGATTTTGATGTGATAATGGATGATATGATAGAAATTTAGATGAGAACGTCTTCATTGCTTTATTCATAGTGCAATACATTATCATCATTGAGCCTTATTATATAACAATGGAGCTTATTACACCAGGGTATGAGGAACCAAGATGTATAGATATCTCATTGCAAAGAAACAAACACGTAACAAACAAGGAATGAACCCTCCATTCTGGGAATTACACTAGGGGTCGAGGTATGTGTGGCATTCACAAGCTGAATGCTCCTATCACAGACACCCACTACAGAAATTGCCCCAAAACTTCATCGGTTCAAACCACAAACAACAAACAAAGAAAAGGATCATGCCCATCATGGCTTCTCTAGTCACTTTTTGGACATCCTTGAGTAGCTAAAAGCAATGATCTTTAACAATTTGATAAAAAGAGTTAACCAAAATAGACAAAACTCAACAGTTAGACTGATTGGGCCTTTTCTTTGATATGTTTGGTGTGATTTTGATAATGTCTGGTTTCAGAACTTTTGGACCTCGTATAAGACCAATTTGTTTGGTTTCGAGTGTACTGATTATGTTTAAGACAAGATGTTGATCACGTTGATAGGTTGATAAATTGATAGATTAGATAGTTGATCAGTGTGATTGCAGACGTTTTGACAAGCTAGTAGTATCCTTTGTTTAAGTTCATGTGAAGTGTTTGCTGGACATCTGTTGGGGTGTTTGATTCTTGCGAGACAATTTATTGCAAGTTTTAAATTGGTATTTGAATGTTTTTGGTATTTTTCAGGATTTTTTATTTTTTTAATCAAAATCATTTTTCGAGTGTTTTTGAGTTTTTCAAGATCATTTTTTGAATGTTTAGGATTTTTTTCAGGATTGTTTTTCGATTTATAAGGATTTCTTTCAGGACTGTTTTTCGATTTTATCTTTTTTGAGTTTTTTTCAGAACTATTTTTCGATTTTTTTAGGATTTTTTCACGATCATTTTTCGAATGTTTTGGATTTTTTCAGGATCATTTTTTGAATGTTTTTGGATTTTTTCACGATCATTTTTTGAATGTTTAGGTATTTTTTCAAGATCGGTCTTTGATTGTTTTTGGATTTTTTCAGGATCGTTTTTTGAATGTTAAGGATTGATTTTTTCATGATCGTTTTTCAAATGTTTAGGATTGATTTTTTCATGACTTTTTATGATTTTTAGAATTTTTTTAGTTATGCCCCCAAGTATGCAGACCTAACATGATGATGCATAATGTGATGGGGACAATGAATTTTTGATATGAGTTATGCTAATGCAAGATGCATGACAAAAATGCAATTCCTATTCGAACAAGGATGAGTGTGTGTATCTTTCATTCTAAAATGCACTAATTAGATTAAAGGTGTGAAACATTTCAGAGCTAGGAGTTCAATCCATTCTCAAAAGACTTAGACCATCCAACCTAACACACTATGTAACCAAGGTTTATGAATGGAGGTGCGAAAATTTTTTGCGTCAATTCTTGAAATTTTGATCTTCTTTTGCCTATGTGTGTGCAATTGAGTTTATTCTAACTCTTATAACCATCAAAGACCCTTGGAATCCTATTTGGCTAGCTACATGAGTTATTCTGACTTCAAAAAAAACCTGGATAGAGCCTCACTGCCAACAAGATTTTAGGGTTCCAACGAGGTTATGCACTGTAATCTTTCAAACATTGCTCAATTGCCAGCAGGGTCCATAGCCTTGATGGAGTTACTTGCATGTTCCCATAGTCACGCTTTCTCTTTTTTGTCTCACTTGTATACGTGATATTTCAATAATATATCATTTTTTTTGTTTTTCCTTGAGATTGACATAACACTTTTTTCTTTTATTTTCTTTCCTTGACTTGTAAGTAATGAAACCTACTTGGGTATGACAATTACAGCAGCACTGAAGCAGAATATTGGATTTTTCACTAGCCACATGATCAACTAGGTATCTGTAATGACTTAGAGTTTTTGATTAATATGTAAGATATAACAATATAGATTTTTGGTAACAAGACTTGATAAGAAAAATTCTACCCAACCAAGGATAAAACATAATCACAATGTGATGTTGAAGATGAATGACTAAATACCTCCGAAAGACTTCATGAACAAGTATCTAGGAAATGAGACAACTTGCATTCCTTTCAGTACAGACAGGTGAATGACTCGAATAATCACTTTGTTTTATTGATGCAACTATATGAGAGAGGATAATGCAATGTGGTAAATAAATACGCAAATGCAATACTAAAAATAAACCCACCCTTATATGTAATATCTTTTTAGGTGCATATTGCTGATGAGATCGGGGAGTGAATCTCCCTCCATTGTTTGCAAATGATAAGTGCCATTTCCAATTACTTTCATTATGACAAACAAACCCAACCAGTTAGGTTCAAACTTTCCTGGTTTTTCACGTTCAACAAGGTTTCTTTGATTTTCTTTAAGAATGATATCTCCTATTTCGAAGCAACATGGGTTGACACGTTTGTTGTAGCTTCTTCTCATTCTGTTTTGGTATCCTTGTAAATGGTTTAGAGCACTTTGTCATTTTTTATCCAGGAATTCTAATTCTTGCAAATGTGTGACTCTATGGTTTTCTTCTGAGATAATGTTTTTTTGAGAGACTCTTAGGGATGGAAATTCTACTTCGATAGGTAAAATGGCTTCTACACTATAAACCAAAGAGAATGGTGTTGTATCAGTTGTCGTACATATACTAGTTCGATAAGCCTATAGAGCTGGGTTTAGTTGGAGATGCCAATCTTATCCACTATCATTGACAACTTTCTTTAAGATTTTCAAAATAGTTTTGTTTCTTGCCTCATCTTGACCATTGCTTTGGGGATAGTAAGGTGTTGCTAAACATTGTTGGATTTTAAATTGTTCACAAAGCTCGCTCACTTCTTGATTTTTAAAGGGTTGTCCATTATAACTGGAAAAACCGTCCATGACTGATGGCATTTCATTTCTAGCTATTAAGTCTACTATGATGTCTATATTAGGGAGCGAAAAGTGATCTTTGGGACAAGCCTTGTTAAGATCTCTGAAGTTTGTGCAGATCCTGATACTCTAGTATGCTTGGATACCGAGACTAGACATGAAATCCATTCAACATAGTCTATAGGTCTGATGAAACCCACATATAATAATTTTTGTAATTCAATTTTGACTAACAAGGCTATGTGAGGGTGCATTTTCTTAAGCTTTTGTTTGTTTGGCTTTACCACTAGAAGTAAAGGCAAGTGATGTAAGACTAATTCAGGGTCTAATCCAGGCATATTTGCATAAGAACATGCAAAATTGATGGGTCTTTGCTTAAAGAATTTGATAAATTCCTCTTTTTCCATTGGATCGAGGGATTTTGCAAGGTGAATGTTAGGAATCTTCTTAGCATCGCCGATGTTGATTTCCTCAGTTTCTTCTACCAGTAATGTTAACCATTCTTTAGCAACAGGTAGGGCAGCTATTATGTGTTTGGCTTTATCATCACTATCATGATTAAGAGAAGAGCTTGCTTCTCCAAAATATGCAGTTTTGTCTAGGTCTACTACATAGCCAACTTTGTGATCATTATAAGATAATCCATCCCTTGCACCCAAGAATTATGTTATAGCTTCATCATGTTGGAACCAATCTAATTGTGGCTCTCCGTCTTGCCCCCAGTCAATCAAACACGAATGCATAAGGAGCAAGTATTTGTCTCTTGCCATTTTAGATGATCCAGATATAATGCATACCTTATTATGATATGTTATTTTTTCATCATATATTGGTGACGAGTTGTCTTCATTGTTAGATGGAAATTCATAGTCATGAGAATCTATGACGCTTTCTATGCACATTTCACTTTCTGTTTCTATATAACTTATTTGCTCTTGTTTTGGTAATTGAGTTTGTTGTAAATGAGTAGGCCTCCTTTGTATTGTGGATACCCTTGTTAAGCTTGGTATTAGTCTTTGCAGTCTTTCTTCATCTGATTCAAATGGAGGTGTTGAAGTTGTTTCTCTTGGCAAGAGTATTGACAATAACCAAGGATTTGGTTCATCTACTGGTGTTAACCTTGTGTAGATGATTCAGGTACTGTACTGCTTTTGTCTCTATGTTCGGTTCTTGTAGAAGTTGCCTCATGTCCTCACCATATGATTCTGTGATAGGAGGTGTTGGTAGTTTTTTTTTTTTTGAGGTGGAAAGAAATCCATATGGCTTATAGGTATGAAATCTGAGGGTACCTTTGGCCTATTGAATATATCCAATGTTAATTGTCTAGCTTCTGTTATTGGTGGCACATATTTATATCTCAAGCCTTGATTCTTTGGTTTCATTTGGTAAAACAGGTTCTAATATT
Source organism: Cryptomeria japonica (assembly GCF_030272615.1). Lineage (NCBI taxonomy): Eukaryota > Viridiplantae > Streptophyta > Pinopsida > Cupressales > Cupressaceae > Cryptomeria > Cryptomeria japonica. The sequence continues at coordinate 244,997,118 of NC_081405.1, read as the reverse complement.
CCTTGTTTTTGTATCCCTAATCCTGTGATACCATCATATCCGTGTTTTTGTAACATCTTGAAGCCATTTCCATATTGATGTAGAGGTATCCTGGGTACTACCATGTCATCCTCCTCTCTATATATCTAGTGATTAATATCTTCATTTAGAGATTCTTCTTGGAGATCTCCCCATCTAATGAAGGAATGAGAATCTGAATATTTTACTATTTCTTTGCCTTTATCTTGCTTCATTGTTGTGTTATGAGGCTTCCCAAAGGACCATGGAGAAAATGATGATTTTTTGTCCTCTGATGTGCTTGAAATGGAATATTCTCCACAACCAACTTCTTTAATATGCAAATAAGATGTAGTTGGTGTATTTTTCTCTATTTCTTTAATTGATAATGATTCCATTTGTAGGTGAATAGTATCTTCCTCATTGTTTGGTACCTCATTGTTTTAGCTTGCCCTTAACTGATTACAATGTTGGAAAGGGTTCAGGTCACCATGGACAGTGATCTCTATACCATTGTATGGGAACTTTACATATTGGTGAAAAGTTGATGGTAATATTTGCATTGTATGTATCCATGGGTGACCTAATAGCATGTTGTACCCCAGATCTTTGTCTAGTACTTGGAAGGTGATACTTGTTGTAGCCAGTCCCACTTATACTGGTAAAGTTACCATATCTTTGGAAGGGCGTTCATCATCATCATAGGCTTTTATATTGATTCTCTTAGTAGAGTCAATATAATGTTCAGAATATCCCAAAACTTTGATCATATGTAGAATGCATATGTTGAGGCTCACACCACCATCTATTAGTACTCTTCGAACCTTTTTTCTATCATTGAAAGCTTCTAAGTACAATGCGTAATTATGCATGAGTCATTTTGTAGGAACATCATGTTCCGTGAATGTGACCTTTGAGGCTGAAAAGTTTCCCATCATTGATTGAAATGTCTTCTCATCAATGTCCCTAGCAACAACCAAATCTTGTAAGGCTTTATCCAGGACTTCTTTAGGGGATGGGCTCACTACAAACCCAGGTCACACCACAAGACCTACATAAAAAGGTCTAGGCAAATGGGCTCACTACAAACCCAGAGTACCTAGTGTTGAAACATGGGCTCTAATACCAAATGTAATGCCCTGCCAGGAACCCTGAAGGAAAACCCACAACAAGGGTGAAACAATGTTTTTTTTTTTAAGTATAAACATCATAAGGGCATTTACACAACATGCACGGTCCTTCTTGTAATGACGATACAATCTCTACTTCTAGGATTCACTGTGATTGTAGCTACCATTTCATGTCCTTCACTTAGTGTGTTAATGACATAGTCAAATGCTTCATTGGTATAATTGGTAGTATTGCCTTGTGTATTAGAATTGGAAGCCTTTCCCTTGTCATGTTTGGCAAAAGGATCTTTGAAAATCGTATGGTTTATATTTGGTTCTTTATTATCCATTGTAATCTCACCTTGATCTATAAGATCTTGGATGAGGTTCTTCAATTTGTAGCAGGTTGTTGTCTTGTGACACTTACAGTGATATTCACAGAAGTCATTATCATTCCACCAAGTAGGCTTAAATGGGTCTGGTTCATATGGCCTAGCTTCAGGTAAGGTTATAGCACTGCTCTGTATCAACTTCTTCAATTCTGATTTAATAGGTTCTCCAAGGGGTGTGAAGTTCCTTCTAGGTGTGCCTATCCTTGGAGGCCTTGGATTATTTGACTGTAGCAGATTGGTGTCATTTGTGTGAGACTAGTTCTTATCAGTTGGTCCTTGTAAACATATTGTTGGTTGAGCTCTGTTCACAATACATGCGTCAACAATTCCATCCTTTGTGACATTTTTGTCTCTAGACCAAAATTTTGGTATTTCATTGCTTATGCTGGTGGTTGGTCCACTATCCTTGTGGTGATTCAATATCCCTTATTCTAATAGGCCTTTCTCACATTTGATGCCTTTTTCTATTATGTCTTCGAAATTATTTAGGCATTGCATTTGTAATGGATATTTAATGGGAGGCACAAGATTTTCATTAAAGATGTCTACTTGTTCCGCTTTAGGGATGTGACTGAGGCATCTACAATATAGGCCTCTCCATCTTTGTAAGAATGCAGCAAAAGTCTCACCTTCTTTTTGTTTCCTTGCACATAAATCCATTAATGTTATTGGAATGTCTATTTTGAAGGCAAAGTTGGAGATAAATAACTCGGCTAATTCTCCCCATGAAGTAATTTTTGGCGGAAGGTGTGAAAACCATTCTAGTGTTGTCCCTCCCAAGCTCTTTGAAAATAATCTAATCAAGTATGTATCATTGTGAGCTACTTCAATACATGTCATGAAGAATTCTCTTATATCATCTCGAGGATCTCCTTTCCCTCTATATTTGTCAAATTTTGGCATTTCAAAATGTGGGGGAAAAGGTGACATGTATATTTTTTTGTCAAAAGGATACGAACAGAGATATTCCATGCTATAGCTCTTTTTATCATTGCCCGCTTGTATATTTTCTTGCCTTGACTTGTAAGTAATGAAACCTACTTGGGTATGATAATTACAACAGTGCTGAAGCAGAATATTGGATTTTTCACTAGCCACATGATCAACTAGGTATCTATAATGACTTAGAGTTTTTGATTAATGTGTAAGATATAGCAATTGATAGATTTTTGGTAACAAGACTTGATAATAAAACTTCTACCCAACCAAGGATAAGGCGTAATCACAATGTGATGTTGAAGATGAATGACTAAATACCTTTGAAAGACTTCATGAACAAGTATCTAGGAAATGAGACAACTTTCATTCCTTTCAGTACAGACAGGTGAATGACTCGAATAATCACTTTGTTTTATTGATGCAACTATATGAGAGAAAGGATATTGCAATGTGGTAAATAAATATGCAAATGCAATACTAAAAATAAACCCACCCTTAGATGTAATATCTTTTTAGGTGCATACTGTTGATGGGATCAGGGAGTGAATCTCCCTCCATTGTTTGCAAATGATAAGCGCCATTTCCAATTACTTTCATTGTGACAAATGAACCTAACTAGTTAGGTTCAAACTTTCCTGGTTTTTCATGTTCAACAAGGTTTCTTTGATTTTCTTTAAGAATGATATCTCCTATTTCGAAGCAACATGGGTTGACATGTTTGTTGTAGCTTCTTCTCATTCTGTTTTGGTATCCTTGTAAATGGTTTAGAGCACTTTGTCATTTTTCATCCAGGAATTCTAATTCTTGCCAACGTGCGACTCTATGGTTTTCTTCTGAGATAATGTTTGTTTGAGAGACTCTTAGGGATGGAAATTCTACTTCAATAGGTAAAATGGCTTCTACACTGTAAACCAGAGAGAATGGTGTTGTACCAATTGTCGTATGTATACTAGTTCGATAAGCCTATAGTGCTGGGTTTAGTTGGATATGCCAATCTCATCCACTATCATTGACAACTTTCTTTAAGATTTTCAAAATAGTTTTGTTTGTTGCCTCATCTTGACCATTGCTTTGGGGATAGTAAGGTGTTGCAAAATGTTACTGGATTTTAAATTTTTCACAAAGCTCTCTCACTTCTTGATTTTTAAAGGGTTGTCCATTATAACTAGAAAAACCGTCCATGAGTGATGGCATTTCATGTCCAGCTATTAAGTCTACTATGATGTCTATATTAGGGAGCGAAAAGTCATCTTTGGGACAAGCCTTGTTAAGATCTCTGAAGTTGTTGTAGATCCTAAAACCTCCAGTATGCTTGGATACCGAGACTAGATTTGAAATCCATTCAACATAGTCTATAGGTCTGATGAAACCCACATTTAATAATTTTTGTAATTCAATTTTGACTAACAAGGCTATGTGAGGGTGCATTTCTTAAGATTTTGTTTGTATGGCTTTACCCCTGGAAGTAAAGGCAAGTGATGTAAGACTAATTTAGGGTCTAATCCAGGCATATCTGCATAAGACCATGCAAAATTGATGGGTCTTTGCTTAAAGAATTTTGATAAATTCCTCTTTTTCCACTGGATCGAGGGATTTTGCAAGGTGAATGTTAGGAATCTTCTTAGCATCGCCGATGTTGATTTCCTCAGTTTCTTCTACCAGTAATGTTGACCATTCTTTAGCAACAGGTAGGGCAGCTATTATGTGTTTGGATTTATCATCACTGTGGTGATTAAGAGAAGAGCTTCCTTCTCCAAAATATGCAGTTTTGTCTAGGTCTACTACGTAGCCAACTTTGTGATCATTATAAGGTAATCCATCCCTTGCACCCAAGAATTATGCTATAGCTTTGTCATTTTGGAACCAATCTAATTGTGGCTCTCCTTCTTGCCCCTAGTCAATCAAACATAGATGCATGAGGCGCAAGTATTTGTCTCTTGCCATTTTAGATGATCTAGATATAATGCATACTTGATTATGATCTATTATTTCTTCATCATATATTTGTGACGAGTTGTCTTCATTGTCAGATGGAAATTCATAGTCATGAGAATGTATGTTGCTTTCTATGTACATTTCACTTTCTATTTCTATATAACATATCTGCTCTTGTTTTAGTAACTAAGTGTGTTGTAAATGAGTAGGCCTCCTTTGTATTGTGGATACCCTTGTTAAGCCTGGTATTAGTCTTTGCAGTCTTTCTTCATCTGATTCAAATGGAGGTGCTGAAGTTGTTTCTCTTGGCAGGAGTATTGACAATAACCAAGGATTTGGTTCATCTACTGGTGTTAACCTTGTGTAGATGATTCAGGTACTGTACTGCTGGTTGTCTCTATGTTCGGTTCTTGCAGAAGTTGCCTCATGTCTTCACCATCTGATTCTGTGATAGGAGGTGTCGGTAGTTTATTTCTTTTTTGAGGTGGAAAGAAATCCATATGGCTTATAGGTATGAAATCTGAGGGTACCTTTGGCCTGTTGAATATATCCAATGTTAGTTGTCTAGCTTCTGTTATTGGTGGCACATATTTATATCTCAAGCCTTGATTCTTTGGGTTTTCATTTGGTAAAACAGGTTCTAATAGTCCTTGCTTTTGTATCCCTAATCCTATGGTGCCATCATATCCGTGTTTTTGTAACATCTTGAAGCCGTTTCCATATTAATGTAGAGGTATCTTGGGTACTACCATGTCATCGTCCTCTCTATATATCTAGTGATTAATATCTTCATTTAGAGATTCTTCTTGTAGATCTCCCCATCTAATGAAGGAATGAGAATCTGAATATTTTACTATTTCTTTACCTTTATCTTGCTTCATTGTTGTGTTATGAGGCTTCCCAAAGGACCTGGGAGAAAATGAGGATTGTTTGTCCTCTTATGTGCTTGAAATGGAATATTCTCCACAACCAACTTCTTTAATATGCAAAGAAGATGTAGTTGGTGTATTTTTCTTTGTTTCTTTAATTGATAATGATTCCATTTGTAGGTGAATAGTATCTTCCTCATTGTTTGGTACTTGATTTTTTTAGCTTGCCGTTAAATGATTACAATGTTGGAAAGGGTTCAAGTCACCATGGATAGTGATCTCTATACTATTGTATGGGAACTTTACACATTGGTGAAAAGTTGCTGGTACTGTTTGCATTGTATGTATCCATGGGTTACCTAACAACATGTTGTACCCCAGATCTCCGTCTAGTACTTGGAAGGTGATATTTATTGTAGCCAGTCCCACTTGTACTGGTAAAATTACCATATCTTTGGAAGGGCGTTCATCATCGTCATAGGCTTTTATATTGATGCTCTTAGTAGAGTCAATATAATGTTCAGAATATCCCAAAACTTTGATCAAAAGTAGAATGCATATGTTGACGCTCACACCACCATCTATTAGTACTCTCCGAACCTTTTTTCTGTCATTGAAAGCTTCTAAGTACAATGGGTAATTATGCATGAGTTGGTTTGTAGGAACATCATGTTCCGTGAATGTGACCTTCGAGGCTAACAAGTTTCCCACCATTGATTGAAATGTGTTCTTATCAATGTCCCTAGCAACAACCAAATCTTGTAAGTCTTTATCAAGGACTTCTTTAGGGGATGGGCTCACTACAAACCCAGGTCACACCACAAGACCTACATAAAAAGGTCTAGGCAAATGGGCTCACTACAAACCCAGAGTACCCAGTGTTGAAACATGGGCTTTGATACCAAATGTAATGCCCCACTAGGAACCCTCAAGGAAAACGCACAACAAGGGTGAAACAATATATATTTTTTAGTATAAACATCATAAGTGCATTTACACAACATGCATGATCCTTCTTGTAATGTCGACACAATCTCTTCTTTTAGGATTCAGTGTGATTGTAGCTACCATTTCATGTCCTTCACTTAGTGTGTTAATGACATAGTCAAATGCTTCATTGGTATAATTGGTAGTATTGTCTTGTGTATTAGAACTAGAAGCCTTTCCCTTGTCATGTTTGACAAAAGGATCTTTTAAAATTGTATGGTTTATATTTGGTTCTTTATTATCCACTGTAATCTCACCTTGATCTATGAGATCTTGGATGAGGTTCTTCAATTTGTAGCAGGTTGTTGTCTTGTGACCCTTATTACGGTGATATTCGCAGAAGTCATTATCATTCCACCAAGTAGGCTTAAATGGGTCTGGTTTATATGGCCTATCTTCAGGTAAGGTTATAGCACTGCTCTGTATCAACTTCTTTAGTTCCGATTTAATAGGTTCTCCAAGGGGTGTGAAGTTCCTTCTAGGTGTGCCTATCCTTGGAGGCCTTGGATTATTTGACTATAGCAGATTGGTGTCATTTGTCTGGGACTAGTTCTTATCAGTTGGTCCTTGTAAAGATATTGTTGCTTGAGCTCTATTCACAATACTCGCATCAACAACTCCATCCTTTGTGACAATTTTGTCTCTAGACCAAAATTTTGGTATTTCATTGCTTATGCTGGTGGTTGGTCCACTATCCTTGTGGTGATTCAATATCCCTTGTTCTAATAGGCCTTTCTCACATTTGATGCCTTTTTCTATTATGTCTTCGAAATTATTCAGGCATTGCATTTGTAATGGATATTTAATGGGAGGCACAAGATTTTCATTAAAGATGTCTACTTGTTTCGCTTCAGGGATGTGATTGAGGCATCTACGATAGAGGCCTCTCCATCTTTGTAAGAATGCAGCAAAAGTCTCACCTTATTTTTATTTCATTGCACATAAATCCATTAATGTGATTGGATTGTCTATGTTGAAGGCAAAGTTGGAGATAAATAACTCAACTAATTCTCCCAATGAAGTAATTTTTGGTGGAAGGTGCGAAAGCCATTCTAGTGTTGTCCCTGTCGGGCTCTTTGAAAATAACCTAATCAAGTATGTATCATTGTGAGCTACTTCAATGCATGTCATGAAGAATTCTCTTATATCATCTCAAGGATCTCCTTTCCCTCTATATTTGTCAAATTTTGGCATTTCAAAATGTGGAGGAAAAGGTGACATGTATAATTTTTTGTCAAAAGGATACGAACAGAGATCTTCCATGCTATAGCTCTTTTTATCATTGCCTTCTTGTATATTGGCCATTTTCTTTTGAATGTTCTCCATTTGTTGAGTTAGAAGTTCTGTTTGGGTTATTGGTATGTTGACTTGATGAATGTTCCCTACAAAAGGAATAGTATTTGGGTACCTTTGAGCTTGTTGAAATGTAGATAAACTAGGTAACTGTGTCCCATAAGTCCTAGTAGGTGGTGTGAAGTATGGAAATTACTGAGTAGCATTTGGCTGAGCCAAGCTTGTTGTCCCTATCTTCATATTCTGATTATTGTAGGTGGAACTAACCAAGACCATTGGTTGAGTTATATTTGCCAAGGTAGCACGGTGTAAGATATTGGAGCTTGTAGCGTCATATTTGGCATTGCCCATGTTGTACAATTGGCACTTGGTGGTGTCATTGCTGACTGTATCGAGGTTGTAGCCATATTTGCATTTTGAGATATACCTTGTGTTGTTGTAGCAATTGTTGCTTGTATCTGCATTGTAACCGGTATTTGAGGTATATTCTGGTTTATTGCCATACCTTGTGCTAGTATTGTTAAAATATCTACCCCGACGATAGTTTGGCCCCATTTTGTAATAAGAGAGCGAGATACCTATCTCAGTCACTTTTAATGAGAGCGTTGAGGATCATTAATGTTGCAGGATCTTGTTGGGCTACTTCAAGCTCTTCCTTTGTTAAACTATGTCATATTTCATCAAGGGAAGGCATCTTGTTTAGGTTTGTTGATATTGTTGTAGGTACGTAACCCTATGTTTGTTGTTGTGTGGATAGATCCATATTCCATGTTGGGTTGACCAAGGGGTCATTATTAGGATCCATTTGATTTTTTGCCTTTTGAGCATGCATTAATGGCATGAATATTGCTTCGAAGTGATCTTGACTCTCTAAGATGTGTATGCAAGAATTTCTTAAATGCAACTAAATATGTTTCTCTAACACCCTAAAAATGCAGACAACATGATCTATGAAGATGACTTGCTATCTAGGATTTCAAAATTCAAACACAAGATTTTTAGCGTATTGTCGGAAAGATTCAAACTTTGCCTCTTCTTTAATTCGGTTTTCTACATCTATGTCTATCTGTACTCATTTTCGAACTTCTTTATCTATGACAGCTTGGACTATGTCATATTGGTTTTGAACAATTATTAATTCGTCAGCAAGGGTATTTAAATTGTCAATTATTTCTAATTGAATGTTGTTTGCCCCAAGATTTGGTTGTTCAAATGGGAATTCATCATTTCCTTTTAAACCCATGCGTTGAAGATTACTATGCAGACAATGTAGACTCTAAGAATGAATGAATGATACCTAAAATGATGGACACTTTTTATTTTTCTAACACAGTTTGAAGAATGTTGCTATGGTCTTCTCTACCAATTGTCTAATGGCTTCTTTTTGAGCTACTCTTTGTATCTTTCTCCTTAGTTTCTCATCAAGGCAAACAAACTTTTAGATCTCATCATCTATGACGGCCTCAACTATGTCATATTGGGCACGATTGACTCTTTATTCCCAAGGGAGGTTATCTAAACCATCAATTATTTGTAATTGGTCAATGTTTGGTCCAAGATTTGGTTTTTCAAATGGGAATTCTCCATGTCCTCTAATACCTATGGACTTAGGTATGATTCCTATAATCTGACGTGACACTAATTTTTAGGTATTTTGGTGAAATGACTTGTGTGAAGACTTTATGTGATGATTCTAATGGAACTTCTACATGAATTGAGTACCTAGGACCTATGATCACTTGAAAGTAAAATTTTCATCAATTTTAAAATTTGTCTAAAAGGTTTGGTTCTGACGTTGGTTTTGTTGTCGGCACTTGTTTTTCTTGTTGAAGTTTTGATCTTGTTTTTGATTAGGGGAAAAGTAGGTTTTGAGGGGACCCAAAACCCCATACAACAAGTTTTGGAGGGACTCGAAACCCAATAGATTTTACTAGGATTTGGAACTCAACAAAGCATGCTTCTAAAATAAATAAACAATGAAAAACAACAGCCAAAATCCAGCAAAGATGACTAAAACCAGCAACAACCAGCATAGTCACACCACACCCAATAAAGCTATAACTCCAAACTATAGCACATAAGAGTAATAATCAAGGGTATAACAAGCACCCTCAACCAACTTTTAGGGTTTTGAAAGGTACCCCTAACTTTCAATAACAACACCAAATTACAATAGATATTCATAAAATTTAAATCTGGCCAATAGGGGTTTTGAAAGGTTCCCTCAACCTTCAAACTGGGTTTTAATATGGAACCCAAAACCAACAACCATGGGTTTTTCCAGGAACCCTCAACCTTAAATAATGAGCTCAGAACACCAAACACAAGAGTTTCCCCAAACCAAAGACAATAGAAAGACCGACTGGGCCTTTTAAAACTAATAGCAACTAGCCTACCTGTGGGATAAACCAAGAACCCACCACTAGAAAAAGGGGGAATAAAGATCCCAAAAAATAGAAGGAAGGAGGCCAAACCAAGAAATAACAAAAAGGAACCAATCTAGGAAACAAGTTGGGAGTCTTGGAAAAATAACTTCCAAACCCACCCAAGGAGACCCCTTTGAGAGAAGAAACAGGCATCCATAGCCAACCGCAAGTTGAGCACCAAAAGTCAAAAATCCCCAACATTCCATCTCTCCACCTCAATAGGAAAGATCTCCACCTCTATAGGATGGAGAATGAAGCAGAAAGAGAACAACCAACACCCTCCAACAGCAAGCAAAAACCAACCCTTTCCCCTCCACCAAATATCCACCTCCATAGGAAATATGGTCACCTCTAACAGATAAGGAGGGGAAAAGAACAAGAGCCAAGAAACCCCTCTCAAAGGTTCACACTAAAGACAACTCTCCACCTCAATAAGAGAGCAGCCCAACAAAGAAGAACCAAAAAAAGAAGCTCCTTTGAAGAACCAGAGCACCAAAGGCCAAAACAACAAAAAATCCTCGGCTTAGAGGAAAGGAGAGAACACAAAGAGCCTCTCCACAAGGGATCCGCCAGGGTCCCAGATCTTCCCAAACACCATCCCAGGCACAGGTAGGAGAACACCACCCACCAAAGAAAGAGTAGAAAAAGGCCATTGACAGGAACCACCACACACCCCTGAAGACAAAAAATAGAGGCCACAAAAAACCCATGCAAAAATGCTTCCATCGCTACCGCAACCTCCACTCCTTCCTCTGCACAAAACTCCTCCACCCACCAATCTAACAAAGAAAAGCCAAGAAGAGCCCCATCAGACAATCACGACATGGAAGGTGAAAGGAAGAGAGGGAAGAAATCATCCTCATCTACAACACCATTTTCCCCATCTTCTGCAACTCCTTCGCATGAAACCCCTCCTGCTCCCGCTCCCGCTCCGGCTCTCCCGCTCTCCATTTAAAATGTTATCTTCTTTTCTTTAGTTATTTTTTAAAGTTTTGATCTTTGTTGAACACTAAAATTTTTGACTTTGTTTTGATTTGAATCTTGCAATGTATTGAATTTGTTGAAGTATAGCAAAGGGCACAACAGTCACATCAAAAATAATAAAGCCATGAATATAACAATTGTTTAGGAAAGTTTTTCAGATTTCCATGAATGTTGGAATATTTTTCAAGACCCCATTTTGTTTTCATTGTATTTGGGAAATTCGATATTAGAAAAACTCTCCTAATGTCAAAAGGTCACAAGTATTATCATAACCGACATCTTGATACTTCGTCAGCTCAAACAGCTATGTTATACCCTCGGGTGTGCCCCTTTTTTTGCCTTTTTCTGAAATTTAGACCAAAGAAGATTGCTCCTCAATTGGCCTGTTATCTTGGGAGATTTATGGTGAGTGTCTTGGGGGCGAATTCTTCCCCACCCTTGCACTGTGATAAAGCAAGTGTCTGGTTACTGACTCAACTTGGCTTCTAATTTCTATGGTGTTTAGACAGGGTTTTGTTCGAGTGGTCACAATCAACAATATTTTACACTCAGTTGAGGGAGGTCTCCTAGTCTATAGAGGTTATGCTCTACAGATTTTAACGCACCGTATAGGCACAGAGGGAGGCACAACGCTATTGTGACAACATGTAACACTCGTCGCACATGATTTTCATCACATACACATTTGATTATAGTGGCTTGGATTATTTGGATTTAGTCATTGGCCACTTAGGTCATTCCCCTCTCACCAGCCTTAATGGCGCTCTAAGGGCAACTCGGGAGGGCATGCCTTCTAAAGGATTTAATTGCAAAAAATAAAGGAAATGATGAAGGAAGAGAGTCTGGTTTTCTGATCACCCATTGAAGGGGAGAGCATAATACCTATCTCCTCAAAGACACAAAAAACAAAGTTCTTTTTTAACCTTCCATTGTAATGATTTTCTATTCTAAGTGGAGATGTTGCTCCACACAGACATGGTGTTCATTTTAACCAGCATAGCAATGATGAAATTTGTTTTGTTCTTTTATTAAAACACCAAAAAGAAGTGTTTCTAAGCTACCCCTATAGAAAAATAATAATGTTAGTCAACACACGGTGGGCTATCTAGCCTAATCTCTAGGTTACAGAGTTCTGTCTTTTTATAGACAGAAAGGTATTCTGGTAAAAATCAGAACTGTAATAAAATAGAAACTGAAAAACTAAATCTATCAAATGCGACTAAACTACTAATTAAATGTGAATTTGTATCATATCAAATGTAAAATTATAAACCATCAATTGTGAATCACTATGTAAGAAATTGCGACATGATGACTGATCAATTGTGATATGATATGATAGCAATTGCGACTTCTTTTCTTTTTTTTTAGATTTTTCGAATTTTTAACAGAAAAATAGAAGAAAAAGATAGAAGATAGAAGAGTTATTCTGCAATGATATTATTCCACACTACGCAAGCCAACACATCGATTTTGTCAAAGAATTTGCATTTGATTAAAAAATGATGGATGGTTTCGTGATACTGAGCCATCTCCTCTCTTTCTTTGATCTCATGGAGCTCCCTTTCAGCCTTTGATAAGGTTTTTTTTGTATCCTATGTTGTTTTGCCTTTCTTGCACTTGAAATTCATAATGTCACCATTCTCGCCATTCCCGCCATTGGATTAGATACATTTTATATGCAGAAATGAATTTTTCAAGACTTTAATATAATTTTAGGGTTAGATGTGCAAGACAAAATAATGCAAAAATGAGACAATTTTTTTTTGAATTTGCAATCCTTAAGAACAATTACGATTTGCTTAAGCAATTGCGATATCCTATCTAATCAATTGTGATATGATATAAGGGCAATTGTGATATGATATTAGCAGTTGCAAATTTCTTCGTATGTAATTGCGATATCCAATTTCTTGTGTGTGTACAGATCTGCAAATTTTGTCAAAACAGAAATGAAGGTTAGAATGAATTTCATGTTGGGTTCACCAAATGTACTCAGGAAGTATGTAATGCCCCGCCAAGAACCCCGAAGGAAAACCCACAACAAGGGTGAAACAATTTTTAAAAAAAAAAAGTATAAACATCATAAGTGCATTTACACAACATGCACGATAACACAATCAGAAGACTTACACTAGAATTCCTTAAGGGTTACCAATGAAGAATTAACTTTAAGAATAAATTCTACAAAATCATAAATCCACATATGCATCATTAACTCAATGATCACAAGAAGCCATAAGCAAATAAAGATTCATCATAGAAAGATTGAAAGGATACAACATAATCACCACTTCAATAAGCATTTACTAACATCATCAAGGAAACTGATAAAAACATCCAAACATAGGATTACATTGCTCTTCTAATATATAGCTTTTCAATAAACATAAGGGATAGATCTCATCCAATTACAAGGTTACATAAGATCAATATTACAATGATACAATGACCAAATAGGTCTACAAATACCAATAATCTTCAAAACATGAGATGAAGCATGAGCCATGAACCACAGGAACACCTGTGAAGCCAATCCTCGCATGAAGGTACAAATCCGAACATCTGATGGGAAGTGGCACTACCACCCGACCATGTAATTCCCAAATGGAATCACCCCACCATGCTAGGAGATAGTTGAGGACCCTCAAACAAGCATAAGCATGTCATGGTCGACAAAACAATACGACTCCATGAAAACACAAAAGACTCCACAAGAATCCAGGTGAATCGACTTCACAAACACAAGTGAAATGACATCAGAAAACACAAGTGACCCAAATGAGAGAGTATCATTGCATAGCTTAATATGGATACCATGGTACAATCTCCATAGGTCTCGACTCACTGTCCTGGTAACCTTTCCCAACCTCCGGCTCCAACTAAGTCTCATGCAGACCCTACCAGCCTTTCGTGAAGACAAGGTGGTTGGTTTGCCAGTCCAGGCCTTCTCCCAACATTATGAGTCCTGTACTAGCACTCACCTATGCATGAGGTACAATTATCTTTATTAGTGTTATGATACTACCCACCTAATCAATTCATTAGATTACCAGTTATTATCCGACTTTCACTAGGTTGTAATACCTACCACTTTAGGTGCAACCCCCAAGCAAAAGCCACTCTCTCAAAGGACACTACACAAGCATGGTCACTCCCCGAGGACCCTATGGAAAAGAAGACAACCATAACACCACTATCAGAAACAAGTGGTCAAACAAGGACATACTGACTCTTGACTAATGATACGACAAGGACACTACACGGTTAAGACAACGGAGCCAACATATATCTCTTGGTCAAAGGTACCAAATACACCACCACAAGATGATTGAACCACAGACCAAAATATCACAAGAAAACCCTTGCAAGGATAGCTAAATACATCAAGTCCGCACTCAGATAATCTTTGAGTATATCAGCATCATAAGCACTTGCAACATCATTGATTGAAAAATGAAATAAAAAACTCTTGTAGCAGTCACATTATTTAATTCCCAAATCAATGTTCCATCAGAAATGAAATCCATATTATACGTTCAACCAATTATAACATGACTTCCAAACAGTCATTTAAATAATTTTCAGGATATATCCAAAACTACCAATTTGAATCTCTAATTCATGCCTTAATTTTTATTGATAAATTTATTAACCACATAATAAAAATCACATGAAAATCACATTACATCACGCAATACCACTTTAAACATTCCATTTATAAAATTTAAGTTCTTAGCACTAACCGGTTTGGAGATCGGTGAGGGCTCAAAGCTAACCGGGGGTCAAACCAACCCGCGGTTGTGTTGCTATCGGGGCAACAGATACTACATGTTGGTAGTACTGCTACCCCTGGTAATAGCCCTACTAACCGGTGGCTTCCACTACCAATCGGTAGCACTGTCGCTACCAACCGGTAGCGGTACTGCCGACCGGTAGTGCCCACTAACAACTGGTAGCGGTACTGCCGACCGGTAGTGCCCACTAACAACCGGTAGCGGTACTGCCGACCGGTAGTGCCCACTAACAACCGGTAGCGGTACTGCTGACCGGTAGTGCCCACCACCTGCGGGTAGCAGACACTACCGACCCATGTGATGAGGCAAGTCCATCATGGGAGTGGTAAAGTCCACAAGAGAGGCACAAGAAACATGCCTCCAAGCATTCTAAAACCAAAAAGACACAAAATCAATAACCACAAGGAACATTCCATTTCCATAATTATTTCACGAGCACACACATATAGTGCCAATTTCCAAATTTTCAAGGATGAGTTTACCAGCAAGGTAGATAGTGAAATAAACACACTGGAAAGAATAGCTAGCCAATTCTTGATAGTATAGAAACAAGGATGCACCCAACAAACCCAAACTAAGATTCTTTCTTTCAAAAGAAGAGGTAAATCAAGAAGTTGTTTGCTATGAACAAATAACACACAACACAGAAGAAATGAACAATTCCTTTCCTGAATACAACCATATGATATAAATTACACAAAACCAATAGTAATACGCACCAATTCTTCCAATTCCAATCATTCCACAAACATCTACAGGAAGATTGCATAAATTTCCATACACAGGAAGCAAACTGAAAATTTCAAAACAAATACAAAACAAGAAGGGAACCTCCAACCTTGAAGCAATTAGCGAGCAAAGAGATGAAGAAAATCCAGTCTTGCAACCAGGTTGAATTTTCAGCTCCTCCAGGAAGTTTTTCTAGAATTTTCTCTCCCAAAAATTCTCTTCTTCTCTTGTCGTGAATCCCCAGAATGGATGCCCAAAAATATCTTTTTAACCTAAGCTTCTAGGTTGAAAGTTTTCATCCAATCAAATTTAAATATTGTTGGTGTAAATAATTATTCATCTTGGATATTATTACACTTACTTAAGTTTACTTAGGAAATTCATTTCATAGTAGTTTGGGTATGAGACACTTGGGTGTTTGTGCCACATTGGGATAGTGTGTGTAGGAGAATTTCCACCTTTTATGGTGTTGATCTTGTTGTTACACTCCACATTCAGTGGGTGATCTGCCTCATGTAGAATATTATATTATTTCTCCTACCTACCCATACCTATTTCCTACCTACCCTTGTTTCTTATTGAGCCACATGTCATGTTTGTGTTCTCACATATCCATATAGCCTTGCCTATATAAGCAGGCTTATATTCATTGTATGTAAGGCTTAATGATCCAGTTGATCATATTTTTCATCTTGATAGAATTCAGTTTATTTATATCATCTAATTTGTTCTCTCTTATTTGTGCTTTCCATTGCCTCTTGATCTTGGCAAAATCTCACATGGTATCAAAGCCATTAGAGTGTCATTGGTATGCCAATTGAGAGAAATTTGATGTTATTTGGGGTTTGCATTTTGGATCTTTCTATTGTAGTTTTTTATTAAAGCTTGATGGGTCAAATATGAGGTTATCATTGGATTGAGGAGGTCCAAGAAAGTCAGTTTTGCCTTTTGTTTCATCCAAATCGGACTTCAGAGGCCAAATCTAGAGGCATTTGAAATTTGACGCTGCGGCAGAAATTTTCCAGAAATTATAATTTTGCAGACATTTTTCAAATAGCGATATCTCACTCATTATAATTTTGTTTTGGGGTAGAATTTCGGGATCTGTACAGTGGTGCAGAATTTTTCTAATTTTCATATACAGGTTTTCCAGAAATCGCAAAATCCCGATTTTTACAACTTTGGAGGCTTCGTTTGGGCTCATATGGACTCCTTTTCAGGTGCCATTTTTTTTGAAAGTGCATATTTTTTCATCTACTTTAATAATCTGCCATCTGTTTGCAGTAATTTTAAGTAGAAATAGTACTTTTAGTATTTGGCCATTTTTGGCATATTTGGTACTTGCATTTTGCTTGGATCTCAGTTTAGATCACTAGCAGTATTTGTTGAAGTCTCTTAGATCTCATTTTGAGAAGTTGTAAATTGAAATCAAAAGTCCACTTTGCCATTGTTTGCAAGTGGCATATTGTACACGCACTACATATAAAGTGTCAAAATCATCATTTTTGGGGGGGTACTTTGATTGAGTGAATTTGGGGGGTGTCTCTTGTGTTCCTTCCTTTTTACTGCTATGGGTTCTTCTAAGTTTCCTCTCTTAATTCCTCATAATTATGCTACTTGGAAAATTGATGCATGGAGTAAACTTATAGAAAAAGGACTAACTCATTACATTGATGGAACTATTGTTGCTCTCGCTGATCCTAAGGTTGATCCAGTTGGTCACTTGGATTGGCTTACTAAAAATATCATGGCAATTGGTATCTTAAGAAAGTATGTATCAAAGGATCTCGTTTTTCATATTGAGAAGTGTACTCTAATCAAGGATGCTTGGCAAAAGTTTCAAGACTTGTATGGTCAAGTTGATGAGATTAGGGGATATCAGATTGATAGTGATCTTACCATGTTGGATCCCAAGAACTTTGATACTATACAAGATTATGTCACTAAGGCAAATGAGTTGAAGGCACAAATCAAAGATTGTGGCATTGATAAGAAGGATACTCAATTGATATTCAACTTGATAAGCAAGCTTCCACAAGAATATGCAGGATTTGTTTCTAGTTTCCAAACCCATAGGATGACAATGGGTTCAAGCTACACAATGCCTACATTTAATGCTTTCAATGAAATGTTGATGATGGAACAAACTAAGTTGATAAGCATGGGTATTCTTAAGGCTTCTAAGTCTCAAGCATTAGTAGCAAATCAAGGGAACAAAGGAAATCAAGGAAATGACAACTCAAACAAGAAGAAATGACAATCAAAGCCTAAGGACAAAGCATCATCCTCTCCACAACAAGGAGATTCATCCTATTCCAAGAGGGATAATTCGCCAAAGAGGGATAGACCTACTTGTGCCTATTGTAAAAATTTTGGTCATGAGGAGTGTTGTTGCCATTCTAAGAAGATTGATGAGCTCACACATATCATCAAAATGAATAACATTGATTTGCCTAATATCTACAAGAAGGATGATTCACCAACTTCCACTTCCTCACATTCAAAAGGAAAAGGGCAAGCATCCATGGCTTCTACAAATGGGAAGACTCACTCTTTTGGGACAAGAAAAAGAAAAGCTCTTTGTGCTAATACCAGTCATGATTCAGAGAGATGGCTTCTAGATTCAAGGGCTTCTCATCATATGGAATCTTTGTAGTCTATGTTCTCTACATTTGAGCCTTGCACCATGCCACAGATTTTGATGGGCAATCATACATACATGGATGTGACTGGGAAAGGATCTATTGACATTGGAGATAACTCCTTCAATAATGTGTTGTCTGTACCCCACTTGACAAACAATCTCCTTTCCATCTATCAAATCACACATGGCGCAACTAAGAGAGTTGTGGAGTTCACACCTAAGTCAGTTTTAATTAGAGACTTGGAGACTAGAGCTATCATTGCGACTGGGGTGGTTGATCATGCATCTCGGTTATACTCCTTTTCAGATTTTGTTGATGATGATGATTTCACATTTGATGATTCTACACATGATGATCACACTTCTTGTGATGGTTCAGATTTTAAGGAGAAATTTGGGCTCTTGAACATGGGGATTCTCACATGTGAACCTACTCTTGAGTCATGTATTTCATCTCCTCATAATTATATCACATCACCTATTACACATGATGATGCAGATAGTGCGACAATTTTGCCTTCATGTGATTCTGTGCAGCAGGATATTCATTGTCTTCCAGCTTTAGATTCATGGGATGATTACTTGACAGACATTGTAGGTTTATTTATGGAATCCTAAATTACAGATTTGGAAGACATCATTGATGACATTCATCTTCTCTTTGATGAAGGTGATCCTTCTTCGATTGTTGCGAGGGAACACTCTGACCCTCTTGTTCATTCTCTACATGATCATTCTTTCGAGGTTGAGATGATTGTGGATACTTATGTATAGCAGTTGGAGGAGGTCTCTTTATTTTTTGAGGAGACATGTGAGTCTTTGGGACATGTTCTACATCCATCTCCACTAGATCTTGGAGTGCCTTTTTCAGCAGTGTGGCATAGTTTACCACCTTTGGAGGGGGTATCTTTCAGCATTGACATGGGGACACTTGAGCATTTTTCAGAGATTCCTTTCATCATGAGTTTTCTTCATACATCTTCCCTTCATTATTGGGGAGACTTCATGGATACACCTTTGGTTTTGTTTCTTCCTAAGGGGAGGAATGTTGTTTGACGATCGTGGAGTAGTTTCTTCATACATCGAGCTTCTATCATTGGTGCAGATTCCACATTGAGGGGGGGCTCTTAGTCTCTCTTCTTCTTCTTCTCGAATATGGGGGGGACTTTTTCCTCACATGTTCCTCACATTCTTCTATGAGAGTTCTCTTGTATATTTTTCATCTCTCTTTTGGGGGAGGGTTTTTTCCCATTGGGTTTTTCTCTCTTTCCCCACTTTGTGAGAGATTTCATTGCATTGGTTTTCATGCATTTTCATTTGTACATGGGTACCTAACATGGCCTAGTAGCTGGGACCCATCTGGCATTGCTTAGTTGCATTGTAGACTTAAGTGCATTCCCCTAAGTTGCACTTAAGGAGGGGTGTTGGTGTAAATAATTATTCATCTTGGATATTATTACACTTACTTAAGTTTACTTAGGAAATGCATTTCATAGTAGTTTGGGTATGAGACACTTGGGTGTTTGTGCCACATTGGGATAGTGTGTGTAGGAGAATTTCCACCTTTTATGGTGTTGATCTTGTTGTTACACTGATCCACCTCATGTGGAATATTATATTGTTTCTCCTACCTACCCACACCTATTTCCTACCTACCCTTATTTCTTATTGAGCCACATGTCATGTTTGTGTGCTCACATAGCCATATAGCCTTGCCTATATAAGCAGGCTTATATTAATTGTATGTAAGGCTTAATGATCTAGTTGATCATATTTTTCATCTTGATAGAATACAGTTTATTTATATCATCTATTTTGTTCTCTCTTATTTGTGCTTTCCATTTCCTCTTGATCTTGGCAAAATCTCACAAATATTTTAAAACTAAAAGGCAATCAAATTTATTTCTTTCCCAAAAATAATAATTCTTTCCAATGATTAAATTAAAAAGGCCAAATGGAAAAATAAAAAGGAAAACTTTTATTTATTTATTTTTCCATAAATACTTCCTTCAACATAAGCATTTAACTTTTTTAAATGGCTAGGCAATTTATTTATTTCACAAAAATAACAATGCAACTTTACACAATAAATTAAGCCATTTAACCATTTAATCTAGCAATCATTAATTTAAATAAATCAATAATCACAGAGCATAATAATTAAATGATTACGCCAACATAAGATAGCATCATCCAATTAAATTAAATAACCATTTAAATAAATGAAAACACGCAAAACCAAGACAGATCAAATGACGACTCTCAAATGACCAAACCAAGGCACTATGATACACATAACAGCTAGATGGGGAAACACAACCGACTGACAACACTCACATGAGTGTAACTGCGATCAAGCTAGGGTACAATAACTATCTCCTCCACTCCCATCGGGTATATATATAAGGCACACTCAGACCTGTGAAACTAGGTGGAGTCGATACCTTGTACCTACCTGGTACTTGTACCTGCAATGTCCTGCACCAAAGAACCACATGTGCATATAGACAATATACAGACAGACACGGTAAACACACCGATGAAGGAGAATCATGATGTTCCCTGTCTCACCGGAGTGAGTGAAGGAAAATCATCCCCTCGCATCCCAATACACTTGCAAACATGCAACATATAAATAATGCATCACAATATAAGGGAAAAGTGTCAGTCCATGATAAAAATCCATACAATAACATTATTCATAAGCACTAAGATACTGCATAAAATCATACACCATAAATCCACATAAAGTATGAAATAACTTCGCATAATATCCGAATCAAAATATAATAATGTTCCACAAAACAGTCACTGAAGTAACTCAAAACATACAAAAGAGGTTGATCGAGGAGGGGTACTACATCCTCCCTCCCAAGCCTAGGGTTACTCCTGGAAGCCTAAAAGAGATAAGAATAAAGATCTCTCATCTTTGCTGCATCTTCCCAAGTCGCAGAGGACTCATCACTGGGGTCCCATAGGACCCTTACCTGCTCGATGGTATGACCCCTGAGGGTCAAATCTTAATGCCGAAGGATGCGCACGGGCTCCATGGAAAGTTGCCCATCCTTGACTTTCAAAGCATCCCAATCAAGAACATGGGTCACATCATAATGATAAGGATGAAGAACAGAAACATGAAAGACATCATGGATGCGGGATAGACTTGGCGGCAAGGCAAGATGGTAAGCAACAGGTCCTATCCTCTCAAGGATCTCAAAAGGGCCTACAAAATGAGGCGCCAACTTAGAACCCTTTTCATAATGGATAAGAATCTTCCACGGATGCACTCTCAAGAATACATGGTCGCCAACCAAAAATTGGCGATTGAGTCTATGAGCATCAACATACTTCTTCTGCCTATCCTAGGAAACAACCAAATGCCAACGAATCTGCACAACCTACTGCTCCATCTCATGAAGAAATTTCAGGCCTAAACACACCCTATCCTCCAACCAATCCCAACTCAAATGAGTACGACAAGGATGACCATACAATGCCTGGAAGGGGGACATGCCTATAGAGCCGTGATATCCGTTATTATAAGCAAACTCCACAAGGCAAAGATATCCCTCCCAACATGACTACTGATCCATAACATACATGTGAAGTATGTCCTCCAAGACCTGATTCACACAATCAGTCTGACCATCGGTCTCTGGGTGATAAGTTGAACTAAAGTTCAACTGGGTCCCCAAAGCATGCTGAAGTGAGGTACACAAGGCCAATGTAAAGATAGGGTCTCTATAAGAAATGATCCACCTTGGGATCCCATGCAACCTCACCACATCTTCCAAGAAGACTCGTTCCACCACTGTTGCAGTATAAGAAGATCAAATAGAAACAAAATGAGCAACTTTGGTCAATCTATCAACAATGACCATGATGGCATCATGATGCCGTGAAGAAATAGGTAACCCTACTATGAAATCCATAGAAATGATATCCCATTTCCAATCCGGTATCAAATTTGGCTATAAAAGCCCTACAAGGTGCTGATGCTCCACCTTCACCTGCTGACATTCCAAGCACTTGGACACAAAATCAGCAATGCCACATTTCATACCAGCCCAATGATACATCTGTCTAAGATCTGCATGCATCTTCTTGACACTAGGGTGTGCCAAATAAGGTGCATGATGGGCCTCAGTCATGATCAAAATGTGAAGACCCTCCAAAGGAGGTACATAGATCTGTCCAAGATGTCTAAGAAAAACATCTGAATCTAGAGTATATCCAGAATATCTACCCTCCAATGGTCTTCCAGACTCTGCACGACTCTAACATCCTGATACCAAGTGTCCTGAGGAAGAGCTCCAAGAATTATCTCACTCAAGTCTACACCAAGGGACAATGCTGCAACCTCATGCTGCCTACGGCTCAAAGCATCTACCACTACATTCTCTTTCCCCTTAATATAAGAGACCTCAAAATCATACTTGCAGAGGAATTCCTTCCATCTTCGCTGTCAAGCATTCAATTTTGGCTGCGTGAAAATATACTGCAAACTGTGATGATCACTATGCAACTCAAACTGATGCCCTAATAGGAAATGTCTCCAACGAACCAACACATGCACTACAACTGCCAACTCCAAGTCATGAACTAGATAGTTCAACTCGTGATCCTTAAGTTTGCGAGACTCGTAGGCAACCACACGTCCATCTTGCATAAGTATCGCACCTATACCTTCTAAAGAGGCATCTATGCATACCATGAAATGTCTAGATGGATCAGGAACTGCCAAAATTAGAGCACTAACAAGGAGTTCCTTCAAGGTACGAATAGCTAATTCGCACTCCTCTGACCAAACAAACTTCTTCCCTTTCCTCTGAAGAGAAGTAATCAGATGGCCTATCTGAGAAAAGCTCTGAACAAAGTGACAGTAATATCCAACCAAACCCATGAAACTTTGAACTTCAGAAACATTGGTTGGTGTTGGCCAATAAACAATAGCTTGGATCTTAGAAGGATCCACATATACACCTTCTCCTGAAACTATATGACCAAGATATATCACCTCTGACTGGAAGAAATCACACTTCGCAAAAAGTTGATTCTCCCTCAAGCACTGCAATACCTGAAGCAAGTGACCCTCATGCTCTTCCATGGATCTAGAATAAATCAATATGTCATCCAAGAACACAAGAACAAAGTGGTCAAGGTAGGTGCGAAAAATCCCATTCATAAGACTCATGAACACTGAAGGTGCATTTGTCAACCCAAATGGCACCATTGTGAACTCATAGTGACCATAACGAGTACAAAACGTCGTCTTATGAATGTCTGTATCATGAATGCACAATTGATGATACCCAGACTTCAATTCTATTTTAGAGAACACCTTGGCTCCCTTCACCTGATCAAAGAGGTCATCAATCCAAGGCAATGGATATCTCTGGATGGTTACCTTATTCAACTGTTGATAATCAATGCATACTCGTAGGGAGCCATCCTTCTTCTTGATGAAGATAACTGGCGCACCCCAAGGAGAAACACTAGGATGAATGAATCCCTTGGCAACCAACTCCTCAACTTGCAACTTCAACTCACTCAACTCCTAAGTAGTCATCTGATATGGTGCTCTTGAAATAGGTTCCGCACCAGGAACCAAGTCAATGCAAAAAATCTATGTCTCATTTTGAAGGCGTACCGGGAATATCCAAAGGAAACACATCTGCGTACTCTCAAAGAATAGGGTGGCCCTCAAGAGTGATTTATCGACTCTCACCTGCACCCGCATCCTCAAGAGAAACTACAAAAAGCTGACACCCTTGATGCATGCACTGCCTAAGTTGCATAGTGGAAATCATACATAAGGATATCGATCGCTGAACTCCAACGATCCCCACTCTCCTACCATGGTCATCTACACACTCTACTGTCTTCTGATGACAGTCTACACGAGTGATGTGAGATGATAACCAATCCATCCCCAACACAACTCCATAGGACCCCAAAGGAATGACTCGAAGGTCCACTAAAGTGACAAAGGGTCCTAGGTCCAACTCACAACTAGGAACGAAGGCATCTACAAACACTCGCACACCGGTAGCCAATTCTACTTACCACCTATCTGCCTTCTTAGCAGACACGAGCCTACACCACTCCATAATGGATGAAGAAATAAAAGAATCTAAAGCACCGAAATCAAAAAATATAGAGATAGGGGTACCATGCAACACACCTGTGGTCTCAATCATAGTACTCTGATGCTCAGCCTGGTGGTCATCCACCACTGCAAAAACTCTATGGGATCTACCTGCATCCACCATTGTTAGATCTAATGCAAATGGCTTTTGACTAACCGACTGATGCAAATGTCAAGGATATAGAGCGACCTTGTGGCAAAACTGACCACAAGTGAAGCAAGCTCCACTGCCAAGTCCTCTACTTCCAAACAGTCCACTAGAAAGGTCGGCCTACCCATCGGCCATCTCCTTCTCTTTCAGAACTGAGAGATGCCACCCTGCTGGCCTTGAGACTACTTCGGTCTCGGTGGTTGTTGTTGCCATTGTTGTCCACCCTTGGCGGGTACTTGAGGACCCCTAAAAAGTGTAGTAGTCTAGGACTGATTCCCTCTCTCTCTCTAGGAAATCACTCTCTCTCTAGAATCCGCTGAAGCGACTCCTCTACCCGGCCATGGATGGGCTCATCCACCTCAGGTCTGGGGCCTAGTCTAGCTAGCACATCATGAAACATCTGACGCAACTCCTCTCATTCGAAAACCTGCTCTACTGAATGTGGTTCCTCCTGATGAACCGACCAATCTCTATCCACACTCACATGAGTGGGTGGTGGCAATGAACTATGGCGATTGGAACCTCAACCCCTTCCTCCTCCTCTATCTCTGGTGTGGGCACCAACATGGCCACCTCTCTTGGCTTTCCTAGCCATGACCTAACACTGCACAAGAGAAAAAGGTTCATATCAAAGGAAAAAAAAGACAAAAGGAAGTCACACCACAAGACCTACATAAAAAGGTCTAGGCAAATGGGCTCACTACAAACCTAGAGTACCCAGAGTTGAAACATGGGCTCTGATACCAAATGTAATGCCCCACCAGGAACCCTGAAGGAAAACCCACAATACGGGTGAAACAATTTTTTTTTTTAACTATAAACATCATAAGTGCATTTACACAACATGCACGATCCTTCTTGTAACGATGACACAATCTCTACTTCTAGGATTCACTGTGATTGTAGCTACCATTTCATGTCCTTCACTTAGTGTGTTAATGACATAGTCAAATGCTTAATTGGTATAATTGGTAGTATTAACTTGTGTATTAGAACTGGAAGCCTTTCCCTTGTCATGTTCTACAAAAGGATCTTTGAAAATTGTATGATTTATATTTGGTTCTTTATTATCCATTGTAATCTCACCTTGACCAATGAGATATTGGATGAGGTTCTTCAATTTGTAGCAAGTTGTTGTCTTGTGACCCTTATTACGGTGATATTCACAGAAGTCATTGTCATTCCACCAAGTAGGCTTAAATGGGCTTGGTTCATATGGCCTAGCTTCCGATAAGGTTATAGCATTGCTCTGTATCAACTTCTTTAGTGCCGATTCAATAGGTTCTCCAAGGGGTGTGAAGTTCCTTCTAGGTGTGCCTATCCTTCGAGGCCTTGGATTATTTAACTGTAGCAAATTGGTGTCATTTGTTTGAGACTAGTTCTTATCAGTTGGTCCTTGTAAAGATATTGCTGGTTGAGCTCTGTTCACAATACGCGCGTCAACAAATACATTGTTTGTGACATTTTTGTTCCTAGACCAAAATTTTTCTATTTCATTGCTTATGCTAGTGGTCGGTCCACTATGCTTGTGGTGTTTCAATATCCCTTGTTTTGATAGGCCTTTCTCTCATTTGATGCCTTTTTCTGTTATGTCTTTGAAATTATTCAGGCATTGCATTTGTAATGGATATTTAATAGGAGGCACAATATATTCATTAAAGATGTCTACTTGTTCCGCTTCAGGGATGTGACTTAGGCCTCTCCATCTTTGTAAGAATGTAGCAAAATTATCACCTTATTTTTGTTTCATTGCACATAAATCCATTAATGTGAGTGGATTATCTATGTTGAAGGCAAAGTTGGAGATAAATAACTCAGCCAATTCTCCCCATGAAGTAATGTTTGGCGGAAGGTGTGAAAACCATTCTAGTGTTGTCCCTCCCAGGCTCTTTGAAAATAATCTCATCAAGTATGTATCATTGTGAGCTACTTCAATGCATGTTGTGGAGAATTCTCTTATATCATCTCGAGGATCTTCTTTCCCTCTATATTTGTCAAATTTTGGCATTTCAAAATGTGGGGGAAAAGGTGACATGTATAATTTTTTGTCTAAATGATATGAACATAGATCTTCCTTGTTATAGCTCTTTTTATCATTTCCCACTTGTATATTGCCCATTTGCTTTTGAAGGTTCTCCATTTGTTGAGTCAGAAGTTCTATTTGGGTTATTGGTGTGTTGACTTAATGAATGTTCCCTACAAAAGGAATAGTATTCAGGTACCTTTGAGCTTGTTGAAATGTAGATAGACTAGGTAACAGTGTCTGATAAGTCCTAGCAGGCGGTGTGAAGTATGCAAATTACAGAGTAGCATTTGGTTGAGCCAATCTTGTTGTCCTTGTCTTCATATTCTGACTATTGTAGGTGGAACTAACCAAGACTGTTGGTTGAGTTATATTAGCCAAGGTAGCACAGTGTGAGATATTGGAGCTTGTAGCGTCATATTTGGCATTGCCCATGTTGTAAGATTGGCACTTGGTGGTGTCACTGTTGACTGTATTGAGGTTGTATCCATATTTGCATTTTGAGATATACCTTGTATTGTTGTAGCAACTATTGCGTGTGTCTGCATTGTAACAGGTATTTGAGGTATATTTTGGTTTAATGTCATACCTTCTGGTAGTATTGTTAAAATATCTACCCCTGGCGGTAGTTTGGCCCCATTTTGTACTAAGAGAGAGAGATACCGATCTCTGTCACTATTCATGAGAGCGTTCAGGATCATTAATGTTGCGGGATCTTGTTGGGCTGCTTCGAGGTCTTCCTTTGTCAAATTATGTCGTATTTCATCAAGAGAAGGCATCTTGTTTAGGTTTGTTGACATTGTTGCGGGTATGTAACCCTCTGTTTGTTGTTGTGTAGATAGATCCATATTCCATGTTGGGTTGACCAAGGGGTTGTTGTTAGGATCCATTTGATTTTTTTCCTTTTGAGCAAGCATTAATGGCATTAATATTTCTTCGAAGTGATCTTGACTCTCTAAGATGTGTATGCAAGAGGGGCAAAATGTAGACACCTAAAATTGTCATGTCTAATTAAATAAATATTTTATATATTTAATTATCTAAGCCTAATTCTTCTATTAATTAAATAAATCTTTATTTATTTAATTAATTCATTTATCCTCTTCTAGCCTTATTTCTCATTTAAATAAATACATTTATTTATTTAAATTATCCTTTTCCTAAATTAAATAAATATTTTTATTTATTTAATTATCCTACTTCTTCTATTAATTAAATAAATCTTTATTTATTTAATTAATTCATTAACCTTTTCCACCTATGACACATGTCATTCATCTCTTAATTCATACACTACCTACCCCTTTCATTATTTTATTATTTCCTTTACCTACCCTCTAATCCTAGCCGACCTCCTTTTTACACCTCTCAATCTTATCCCTCCATTTCATATTGTGTCTTCTATTTAAGGAGATGCCTTCTTCATTATCAAACCCTAATCACTTAGCCTAATTGGAGGACTCGACTACACTACGATCCTACTTGCAACCACATTCCGTTCTTTGTTGAGCTCTTGTGCACATAAAAATCTGAGAGCAAATATATCAAGCAAGATCAATGGAGATAGGAAGAATGGAGATCAAAACCCTATTGGACATGTGATGGTATAATCTTTGTGATTTCATTTGATTTGCATTGTCTTAGGTAATCTTCATATGTTATGGTGGATCTTTGTTGATTGTTAGGCTAGGGTTTTGTGGTTGAATTCATTTAGCCTTTCAATATTGTTATTATTGTATCCATTTTCACCATAAACATTTTGGCACGCCCCGTGGGACATGGATTTTTCTTAGATCTATGTTTTTTTTGCAGATTTTTCTAACCCTATATTTCTATTTTGTAAAACAATTTGGAGAATAACCTTGTGCAGCTAGGGTTTTGAACACAAAATCAAGATCTTGGAGAGATTCGATCATATCTCACAAACAGCTAGGAAATTTTGCACCAAATTTTTTTTGCAGGTTGAAGAAAGTATCAGGAGCTCTCAAGCCAAAATTCAAAATTTTTGGAGCACATTTTCATTTTCTATGAATTTTTTATGATTTTTCATAAAAAATTAATTTTGAAAGCAAATGAGAGAATTTTTCAGATTTTCTTATATTTTTGGAAATCTCTCATAATTATACATAGGATCTATTCTTTGTGATTTTAATTTTGATGCAAAATATTTCCCTAAAAATCGGATCTTTAAAAATTAGGGTTTTTCCTTATTTTGATCAGATCTCACAAACCGTTTTGAATTTTGACATAAATTTTTTTGTGAAAGTCAGGAAACATATCAGAAAGATTCAATAAAAATTTCAAATTTTTTGAATCTATTTTACATTTTGTATGAATTTTTTATGATTTTTCATAAAAAATTAATTTTGAGAGAAAATTAGCGAATTTTTTGGATTTTCTTACATTTTTGGAAATCTCTCAAAATTATACATAGGATCTATTCTTTTTTATTTTAAATTTGATGCAAAATCATTCCTCAAAAATCAGATCTTTGAAAATTAGGGTTTTGCATTATTTTACTGATATCTCACAAACTGCTTGGATTTGTTGCAGAAAATTTTTTGTACAAGTTTGGAAGACCATAAGGACTCTCCAGTAAAAATTTCAGATTTTTTGGATTGATTTTGCATTTTATATGAATTTTTTATGATTTTTCATAAAAAATTAATTTTTGGAGCAAATTAGCAAATTTTTTGGATTTTCTTAAATTTCTAAAAATCTCTTGAAATTTTACAGGTGGTCTTTTTTTATGATGAATCAGATCTTTGAATTGGTCAACAAAACGCATTATTGAAGGCCCCTATTTCACAAAGTCTTTTGGATCTAAAATTTACCTAACTTGTGTGCTTGCAGGAAGGGGTGATTATTTCAAACAATCCAAATTACTAATAAATCTTTGTTGCAGATCCTTGGCAAGGGTTTTTGGATTTTTATTGTGTGTCTTGTTTTTATAGACTAGCAAACACTTCCATTGGTGCACTAAAATTGAATCATTGTCTTTTGTGTCTTGAGCAATAGGCTCTTTTTGTTTAATTCTTTAGAGGGTCTGTCTTCCCGTGTGGTCATTAGGACTACTAGTGAGAAGAGAACGACCCAAGTGGTAGCAAAAGAAAAGTCATCTTCTTCCGAACCACTATAAATAAATGTATTCATGGTGAAAACTATGAATAACGTGTGCTGATTAGTTCATACCGACACTATGTCTCCCCATAAACCCGTTTGATCAAATTTATTTGATCATTTGTAGGGCGTAACCCCTACCGACTAGGAGCCTTTTGTATTTACAGAGCTGAAAGTGCCGCATGTATGGCCACACGAGCGGATGCCCTTACTAGCACCTTTTTGTTTTAGAAGCCCAAATCCTTCTAGTTGTTGGGGCAGGAGGTCGGACCTCTGGTAGCGGCCCACACACATACAGTTCTTAGTAGAGATACAAAGTTTGCCATGAGGAGTTTTCATGGGGACTGATGCTTGGCTGACCCAAGAAGTGAGTGCCGAGGGTGGAGCCAGTGAGGTCAAGCATCTAAGTATCCGCTCTGAATAGCGTAGCCTCGGGGGTAAAACCCCATGTGGGATCAACAACTATTGTCTTGGCCAACCATAAGAATTGTGCTTGACTTATGTTAAACATTCAAAACATTCAAGACCAAATAGCAAAACATTGTGTCTTTTGTGTCTTCAAGTGTATGCAAAACATTTTTACATCAAACAACACACTTTTCTTGGAGTCATTTTGAGTCAAAACACTTGCAAACATTGAGTCCTCAACAACATTGTGTCCTCTTGTCACGAAAAACAGTCAAACATTCAGATTTGGTCACAACCAACAACTTCACAAATTGAAAAAATTTTACAGTCCAACAAACAAAAGAAATCAGTTTCGGAATACTTGAGCTTCCTAGGTTGTTTCTTCAGGTTTCATCTAGCATTCAACCTGTCTTTGGGTCTCACACAGCCCATCATTGCTTTACATCTCTCATTACATTCACATTTGTCTAAACTTGAGTCAAAAGGTCACTTGGTTGTCCTCATCATACTTTGTCAACACACTACATACAACAACACTTTGCTAAGTGGTCCCTCATCAAGGTTTCTTACCTTTGGGTCTCATTTGCTGTTACTTAGAGTCAAGGTCAACTTACCTCATCAAGAGAAACTATCCTCTCTTTGGAAGTCACGCCTACTCTACTACATACATACTTGGTCTTACACTTTGGACATTGCAAGTACACTTCAGACTCATTTACATTTCATCCAACTCTTGGTCTTCCATACTCTTTCCATTTTTCATCTAGTCTCACACATCTTGGTCAATACCTAGTTCATGGTTGAAACCCGTCTTCAAAAATCTAGGAGAGAAACTAAAAAGGCTCAAGAGTCCGCAAACATGAGTTCTTATGAGTATGACAATGAGATCTTTTTCAATTCTGATCATACTACATTACCTGACATGGATGTCTATAGAAACAATCCAAATGTTGAGAACATGGACACTATAAACAACAATGCTACACAAAATGACAATGTGGACAACTTTTCAGTACATTCAACAGATGTGGAAGAATCCATTATGAATCCCCATTTCAATCGATTGGTTGAGGAAATAATGAGGAGAGATAGACAATACTTCTTACACATGATGGCACAAAGTGGAGCCAAGATACCTCATGATTTTGACATGTCTCAAATAATGGAACATAGACCTTTGCAACAATCTCACTCCAATATGGATCAAAGGAGACCTAATAGTGGAGGAAATAGAGGACCACACATGGTACCTGAATCACCATCAGCTTTGCTTCAAAAACTAGAGGTCCCACATACACATGGTCAAACATATGATACTCACCTTCGCAGACCATTATGGAAGTCTTATGGAGAAAAATATGCTCAATCACATATCAATGCTAAGGATCAACCACCAAAGCAATGGGATATTCCAAGGCATGCTCAAAATTTGGACACAAGGAAACCTCATGTCAAATTTGGGGGCAATACAATAGAACATGACATGCCTGTAGAGTATGGTATACATGTACAAAATAGATATGGTGTTCCTCAACATGAATCTATACCAAGTGGTCCATATACGCAGCATCATTATAGACCTCCTCCATATGAACATGTGTATGATCAATATCATCCATATATGCAACATGCTCCTCCTCCAATTGGTGCCTCAAGCATGGGGTATGGTCCAAGAAGTCGATCTCCACCTAAGAGCAATTTGGAGCAACAAATCAGGGACTTACAAAAGAAAATGGAGGACATAAATACACCGAAGCCAACATACACAATGAGAGACATATGTCCTTATCCATTTGACAAGAGCATTCCAATGCCTCCATTTCCTACACACTTTGTGATGCCTAAATTTGATAAGTATAGAGGAAAAGGGGATCCTAAGGCACACATAAGACAATTTTTCACAGCTTGCATTGAGGTAGCAGCAGAAGAGACATATTTGATGAGATTATTCCCACAAAGCTTAGGTGATCAATCTATGGAATGGTTCTCCCAACTTCCACCTGGTATTAAGTCATGGGGTGACCTAGCAGAGGCATTTATTCAACATTTCTCCTACAACATAAAGACAGACATATCAGTCACTACTTTGTGCAACACCAAGAAAAAAGAGGGAGAATCTTTTGCATCATTTTTACAAAGATGGAGAAATCTAGCCAGCAGATGCTCTTGTGAAATTCCACAAAAACAAATGGTAGAAATGTTCACCCAAAATGTTAACAAAGACATAGGCTATGATCTAAGGAAAGCTTGTTTGTCCACCTTCAAAGACGTTATTGAAAAAGGCTTAGCGACAGAAAATGTTCTAATTGAACAGGGAGTCATCAAGATATTCAAGGAAAACAAAGATGACTTTAAAGGAAAAGACAAGCCAAGATTTTGGAATAAAAACAAGAACACAGTCAATGATGGTGTTGTTGATGCCAACACGGTGCAACCCAAATTCATCTTTTCAGGATCAAGTTCTACAAACAATCAAGTGAATACTCAAACAACTTCCAGATCATGAAGGAAGTACACCCCATTGGGAGAACCACTTGAGTCAGTTTTCAAGAAGCTTGTGGCAAACAAGGTAATCACAGTTCTAGATTTTCCTCCATATGAACCAAAGGTTAAGCCGAATTGGTGGAATGATGATGAGTATTGTGAATTTCATAAGAGCAAGGGTCATAAGACGAGAAATTGTCATCGACTGAAGAACATCGTACAAGATCTCATTGATAGAGGTGACATTGAGATTGAGGGACACTCATCCAATCAAGAACATGAGATGTTTAAGGAACCATTCCCAAAGCATGACAATGGAAAAGCTAAAGTCACAGATGACCAAGCCAACTATACTAGAGCACCTTACAACTATGACTCAACTATCGATCACATCTCGATGGACAATCATATCTCTACTATTACTATTAAGAACAAAAATCCCGAGAATCCTCCTCAGAGACCCAAGATTGTCCTAAGAGGTGTTGGATCTTCTTCCGAACATACCTCTGAATGTCATGTTACAACCCGTCGAGGTAAGATTACTTTGCAAGGTGCTCCAACTAAAAACACCGCTTCTTCATCAACCAAACCTGAGTATGACCTTGTAGAACAGTTAGGAAAGACACCCGCGCTCATTTCAATCCTTGAGCTATTACGCATATCTCCCGCACATAAAGCTATTCTGGACAAAATCTTGAGAGACACCGCCATTCCTACTAATCTGAACGTGGACCAGTTTCAAGCCATGGTGGGATACCTTTCCATTCCACATTCCCTTACATTCATAGAAGCCGATGACGCCTCCATAAGTCAGCCACATAATGCACCATTACATATTGAAGCCTTCATACACAAACATCGAATAAAGCGAGTCCTGATAGATGGAGGAGCTGGTCTAAACATTTGTACATTGAACACCATTAAACAATTGGGATATTCTGATAAAGCTGTGAATTCTACAAACAAAATTACCATCAAGGCATATGATGATGAAGAGCTTTCATCCAAGGGCACAGTCACCTTACCTCTCAGAGTTGGCCCAATTAAAAAGGATGTGGTTTGTCAAATCCTTGATCTAGATCTCACATACAACATACTCTTGGGATGTCCATGGATTCATGAGATGAGCGTAGTCCCATCTACATATCATCGATGTATCAAGTTTCCACACAATGGAGTTGAAGTGACTGTCAAAGCAGATCCAAATCCATTCATATATTGCAACAATCTGCAACCTCAATCAGAAATAACAATCCCAGTCAATCGTGAAGCTGTTCCTTCATCGGCACACGTGGATCCTGAATCCTTAAAAGCTTCTACATCCAAACAAGTAGAGCTAAAAGAAAAGTTCAAGATTAAAGACCTGGGATGTGGTGAGTATATATTTCATGTTGACCAACTCCCACTATCTCCTAAGGTATTCAGTCTACAGGAACAATCTATAAACAATTTGCAAAGAATTGGGTGTGAACCACCTAGTGTTCTGGCTACTAAGTTTGAATGCAAATCTCCTCTAGTGGTGCAAGCATCTCTTGATATCAATAGTCCTAAGAGTGGTTTCAGTGAAGAATCTAATGAGCGTATCGCTAGCCCTCTTGAGAACTCACATAGCTTTACCATTTCATCCACTCATTCCATTTCCACTCCACTCCCAGACTTGGATCAACAAGAATCACAAAAGCCCTTACTCATTAGGGATCAAAAATCAAGCTTTGAAAAGAAAAATTTAAAAGTCAAAAATAAAGAAAAGTGCTTCAGTCCAAATCAAAATCAAAAGCTATTGGACTCTACAAAAATCAAAGTCAAGGATAAAACTCATATGAAGCAAAAAGAGCAAGAGTTGATCTCCCCTAACACCAAAATAACTGGGGGCAAAAGTTCTACAATTTTAAGTCAAAAAGCATACTTGTTGATCCTAAGTCTCCATCATGCTATCCTACTTTCACTTCTTTTCACAATCATAAGCCTTCATAACTCTTCCACTTGTTCCACACATCCGTCCCCTTCTAGCGATACATCATGGACCTTTAATGGAGCTGCCTCGAAGGACTTTGTTATCAGGGATGCCCAAACTTCTTCAGGTGACATGCATATGGGCTTGTGTAGTCCACAC
Source organism: Cryptomeria japonica (assembly GCF_030272615.1). Taxonomy (NCBI): domain Eukaryota; kingdom Viridiplantae; phylum Streptophyta; class Pinopsida; order Cupressales; family Cupressaceae; genus Cryptomeria; species Cryptomeria japonica. The sequence continues at coordinate 244,962,570 of NC_081405.1, read as the reverse complement.
ACTAGTAATCCTATCTCAGTTCCTTTATCAAGGAAGACAGACACTCAAGCTACACATCATTCAGTCAAGAAACAATGCAACTACAATCACAAAGTCAAGCCTCGCACATTTGAGGTAGGTGACTTGGTTCTCCGAGAAAACCCCAAGAATCAGCAAGATAGAGAGAAGAAGGGCAAGTTTGAACCAAATTGGCTTGGTCCTTACATCATTACAACAGCATATGGATCTGGGGCATATCAGCTCTCAACTACAGAAGGTGAACCTTTGGAGGATCCTATCAACAACATGCACCTTCATAGGTTCTACACATAGCTCTTTAGAGTATCCTAATTCAAAAATAAATAAAAAAATCAAAATCAAAAATACAAAAAAAATTATAAAACAAAAAAATCGTTACTTGGTGAAAACCTGGCAAACAGGCGCCTTGTGACACAAAAACATTGAAAAATTGAAAAAAGTAAAGAGAAATAATTTCGTCCAACGATGAAAACCACTTCGGTGGCGCCTTGGGCAAGTACCATGGTGAAAACTGGGTCACCAGCGCCATGCGTAGAGACATTGCTCCTCCCTCCTTCAGGATTCTCTTTCATCCTTTCACTTCGCACACACTCACAACCTATTCATCCATAATAAACTTACCTTGTCCCATCATGGCTTGTTACTGATCTACCTAAGATTGGTTAGCCATTCATAATAAACCTCCCTTTTCACATCCCTTTCCATCCATAATAAATCAGATCCTATCTGTGGCTAAGGCAAATCCTACGTCTAGTGATGGGTGTGGAACTGAGAACATCACATGTTTCGAGGAGTAAAGTTTCTTCCAGCTTTCTTCAGTCTATTCGCGCACAATCCGCAATAAAGCAACATCTGCATCACAGATCCGCAATAAAGTTTCATCTTCTTCGCAATAAAGTATCAGTTTCATGGATTCAATTAGTTTTAGATGAGACACAGCAGCAACAATGGGCTTCAACAAATCAAATCTTTCAACAGACTCAGACAACATATGGTTCAGTGCTATCTATCCTTTTTGTGAAAGTAAACATTGTGACCATAATCAAATAAGACTTATACAAGTGACAAGAGACACTAAACTTGAGGACTACAGTGGATGTTGGTATCGAGTCTTGGTTTTCTTTTGATTTTATCTTTTGGTGACATGTCTTTTAGCTTTTCCAGGATGTCTTTGACTAGAAATTCTATCTCCAGGATGTCTTTGACTAGAAAGGCGAGGATGGGGTATCATCACCTATTTGCATTTGCTGTCTGTGGATTGTCTCTTAGTAATGCTATGACTTGTCCAAGGATATGAGGACACTGTGAGTCTAGTATGAACTGGGGCATTCCTTGTTTGTGACTGTCTTATCTCCATGCAAACAGGTACAATGACTTTCTGGGTCAAACATATGCCTCGATTGTCATAACCTACTTGCCATAATAAAGCTCAATGATGATAACGCACAAGAAGCTCTTTCACGTTCATATCTTTTATCTTTCATCCCCCTTTCTTGATTGACTTCCATCATCCTTCTCGAGTCTGCGTAGCCTGCTATCACATGACTGAGTATAATGACACACCAAAAACATTTGCATTTCATGTAGCTGCACCTAAATTACCACATATAAGTATTTCATACATACATATAGATATCACAACTGCATCACATCCTGCACACAACACTTGTTAGCACAATTTACATCTGCATTATCATATTCATCTGCATTACATACATTCACATTTGCATCATGCATACACATATAAAACATAAAAAAACACAAAAAATGAAATATTGCATTGCATCATATACATATTTGCATCCATATCATAAGCATCACATAAGAACATCTCATCACATAGGTACACATGCATATAGCTACCGCAAAGATGCATCATCTCATATATATATAAAGTGTCATGATACAATGATGTCAAAATCATATGGCTACAATCACCCGTAGGTGTCTACATCATTATACAAAATGGTACAAAACTGATACAGAGGAACTCACTGAACACTCCTGCCAACACTATTGGTAGTGCTAATCCTATCCATGTCATGGTATCCCATGCCACGTGTCCCACCCTCATCTCCAGTCTTGGATCCTAGAACACTCATCTCAGTGCATCCCTATCTTCGTCTCAATCGTAGGGTACTAACTCCCCATCAATTGGTATCCGCATAATCCTATATACATCCTCCAGGGTGACTGTCATCTCACCCATCGGCAGATGAAACGTGCACGTCTCAGAGTGCCATCTCTCAGCCAGTGCAGTCAGCAAACCCATGTTTGCCCGAAACTCAGGCACGTACAACACATGTCTCAAACCCATCTCCTCAATGGCAGCTTTGTCCTCGAGTGACAACTCAGGTCGCAACCTCTGCGTCGATGGGAATCTCTCCCGTGACTCTAGCATCGGCAAATACTCCTGCAGTCAAACAACTCAATCATGTCAGTTATAGTGACACTCACTGTTCATCACAAAGTGTTGCTATTTATCCTAGTGGTACTCACTGTTCATCACAAAGTACTACGTGTGTGACACTCCCTGTTCATCACAAAGTGTTACTCACATTTGCACTCCCTGTTCATCACAAAGTGCCACTCATATTTTAGTACTCCCTGTTCATCACAAAGTACTTTATCTTGGTACTCACTGTTCATCAGAAAGTGCCTTGATCTATCCTAGTCTTCCTAGAGGACCTTGAGTGTATTCTCTCAGCAGCTTATCCAATCGACAACGTATGTTCATCACAGAACTGTCGATTTGACCTAGAAGATGCAAATTCATACTTTTCAAATGCAAATGCACTTACATGACATAAACATGCATTTATTACCCTATCTAGCATGCATTAATGACAAAATTAAATGCGTCAAAGTACGAGGAGGTTTGGTGGTACTTACCGGCTCTCTTGCCTCTGCTGGCCTCTGAAATCGTCGAACGCAGTCGAATCTGTGTACGAAGGCCATCGCTGCTGACTACTGCTGCTCTTTTTCTTGCTCTGCACTGTGATCTCGTGAAGGTGTAGATGACAATGAGGATGTCTTTTTCCCCCATGGTCTATCTTATAGACTACCCCTAGCCTTCGTTTCCCGAGTCAGTCTTCTTTATCCCGTGACTTTGTCACTTTATCCGGTCAGTCCATTCTAGCCTCTCTTTCTTATCGAGAGATTGTCTGCAATCTTTTTAGACATTTTCATCCAATCTCTCGAGGGGGCATATCATTCCCATTCTGGGGCAACTCTGTATCAGTTCATCTTATCTTCTTTGAAACAACGCGACAAGCCGCATTGTCTCAAAGAGGGGCAAAATGTAGACACCTAAAATTGTCATGTCTAATTAAATAAATATTTTATATATTTAATTATCTAAGCCTAATTCTTCTATTAATTAAATAAATCTTTATTTATTTAATTAATTCATTTATCCTCTTCTAGCCTTATTTCTCATTTAAATAAATACATTTATTTATTTAAATTATCCTTTTCCTAAATTAAATAAATATTTTTATTTATTTAATTATCCTACTTCTTCTATTAATTAAATAAATCTTTATTTATTTAATTAATTCATTAACCTTTTCCACCTATGACACATGTCATTCATCTCTTAATTCATACACTACCTACCCCTTTCATTATTTTATTATTTCCTTTACCTACCCTCTAATCCTAGCCGACCTCCTTTTTACACCTCTCAATCTTATCCCTCCATTTCATATTGTGTCTTCTATTTAAGGAGATGCCTTCTTCATTATCAAACCCTAATCACTTAGCCTAATCGACAATTTGGAGGACTCGACTACACTACGATCCTACTTGCAACCACATTTCGTTCTTTGTTGAGCTCTTGTGCACATAAAAATCTGAGAGCAAATATATCAAGCAAGATCAATGGAGATAGGAAGAATGGAGATCAAAACCCTATTGGACATGTGATGGTATAATCTTTGTGATTTCATTTGATTTGCATTGTCTTAGGTAATCTTCATATGCTATGGTGGATCTTTGTTGATTGTTAGGCTAGGGTTTTATGGTTGAATTCATTTAGCCTTTCAATATTGTTATTATTGTATCCATTTTCACCATAAATAGGTTAAATGCAACTAAATATGCTTCTATGACACCCTAAAAATGCAAACAATGTGATCTATAAAGCTAACTTGCAATCTAGGATTTTGAAATTCGGACACGATATTTTCAGCGTATTGTCAGAAAGCTTCAAACTCTGCCTCTTCTTTAATTTGGTTTTCTAGGTCTATGTCTATCTGTCTTGATTTTTGAACTTCTTCCTGTATGACAGCCTGGACTATGTCATATTGGTTTTGACCAATTATTAATTCCTTCACAAGGGTATTTAAACCGTCAATTATTTCTAATTGAATGTTGTTTGCCCCAAGATTTGGTTGTTCAAATGGGAATTCATCATTTCCTTTTAGACCCATGTGCTGAAGATTACTATGCAGACAATGCAGACTCTAAGAATGAATGAATGATACCTAAAATGATGGACACTTTTTCTTTTTCTAACACAATTTGAGGAATGTTGCTATGGTCTTCTCTACCAATTGTCTAATGGCTTCTTTTTGAGTTGCTCTTTGTATCTTTTTCCTTAGTTTTTCATCAAGGTGAACAAACTTTCGGATTTCATCATCTATGACTGCCTCAACTGTGTCATATTGGGCATGATTGACTCTTAATTCCCAAGTGAGGTTATCTAAATCATCAATTATTTGTAATTGGTTAGTTTTTGGTCCAAGATTTGGTTGTTCAAATGGGAATTCTCTGTCTCCTCTAATACCCATGGACGTAGGTATGATTCCTATAATCTGACGTGACACTAATTTTAAGGTATTTTGGTAAAATGACTTGTGTGAAGACTTTACGTGATAATTCTAATGGAACTTCTACATGAATTGAGTACCTAGGACCTATGATCACTTGAAAGTAACATTTTCATCAATTTTAAATTTGTCCAAAAGGTTTGGTTTTAAAGTTGGTTTTGTTGTCGGCACTTGTTTTACTTGTTGAAGTTTTGATCTTGTTGAACACTGAAACTTTTGACTTTGTTTTGATTTGAATCATGCAATGTTTTGAATTTGTTGAAGTATACCAAAGGGCACAACAGTCTGTGTAAGGGGAAAAAGCAAGACTAGGTTAACATGTCCTAATCCTACCTTTTGACACACATTGCGGAATATGAAAGAGCCTAGAGGTATCACACAATTGGCTACTTCTTTTTGTGAAAGAGAGAGCCACAGGCTACCTATTAGGGTTTCTATTCCTTTGTTGTAATTGAAAGATAAAATGATGAAAGTTCAATTCCTAACCTCAAAGTGCAAGTATGAACTACTAACAAAATTGCAGAATTGAAGTTAAACAATAGAAAGTTGTAAACACAAGGACAAGACAAGAATGCAGATGCGTACCCGGAGTTAAAATATGAGTGGAAATGTTTGGGACGGGGGTGCGAGCGCCACTGTCCTGATTCTGCTCCTGAAACTGCACCTGAAACTACTATTTTGCAACCTGGAAAACTGTCGGAAATGCTGTCTGACAGAAGGACCAGGGCGCCCAGCGCCCCTGTCCCAGGGACCAGGGTGCCCCATGCCCCTGTCCTGGTCTTTTGCTCTAGAATTTGGTGTAAAGTTCAGTCTCTGTCTTCTTCTCCCGGATCTGCAACTTGCTGCGTTGTCTGAATCCCGAAATCTGCACTTATATCTGAAAAGGTGTTTTGGGCGGCTATATAGGGTTTTGCCTTAGTCAAACCCCCGCTTTGGTGATTTCCACCTCCACGAATAGCCAAGTTGTATTGTAAAAGTAATGTGTGTGCAGACCTTGTGTGTGTGCAAGATCCTAAAATGCAAGTAAGCAAACTAGAGCAACCTAGAAAGTAAACCCTAATTGCTTGTAAATGATAATGTAAATGCTCCAAATCAAGATGTAAAGAGATCTAAAGCATGAATACAAGTGATATAATGAGGCTTATGCAAAGACATGAAAACAACATGAAATCATACCCAACCCCAAGGGAAGGGTACAAGCCAATCTTCAGTCGGTGATCCCTTATTGCTCTTCAATGCCTTCAAAGCCCTAAATAGATGAATGAAATTGATGAATGCTTGATGGATGGATGTTGAATGTTGTTGAAGTCTTCCAAGATCTGCTCTTTTGCTACATAGAAGGTCCCTGAAAACCAAAAATCCGGATCCTTTCAAATGAAGAAAGAGAGCTCTTAAATATGAAACCCTAGGTCTTAATTTCAACTCTAGGCCGACTTAGAGATTGAATCTCCCTCCAATTTCTTGGGGTTAAGCTTTATTTTATGATTGGATCGCGCTCCTAAAATTTCGGGAAAAATGTCCAGGACCGTGTGCACTCCAGGCACCATGGTCCCGACAACTTTTTACCAAATTTTCAGGGCTGTCAAATATGATGATTTTAGAGAGAATCCCGAAGTTACAGGTGATTTCGAGATGTTTTGACCCCCGAAATCAAGCCCCCAAGTTCAAAATAGGACCTAATTAGGGTTTTTGATTAAATGATGTATTGGAGGAATAAAATGAAAGGGGCACACTTTAATGAAAGGGCCCAACTTTATGATGTGGAAGATGATGAAATAGAACCTTATACCTAATTAATTTGACTAATTAAGTGCTAAAGGAGAAATGCAATGCAAAATGCCAAATGCGCCAAGGCGGGTGCTAAACTAGGTGTGAAATTGTACTGCTTTAGCAAGTGCGTACAATTTACGACATTACACAGTCACATCAAAAAGAATAAAGTCATGAATATAGCAATTGTTTAGGAAAGTTTTTCAGATTTTCATGAATGTTGGAATCTTTTTCAAGACCCCATTTTGTTTTCGTTGTGTTTGGGCAATTCGATATCAGACAAACTCTCCTAATGTCAAAAGGTCACAAGTATTATCACAACCCACATCTTGATACTCTGTCAACTCAAATAGTTGTGTCACACCTTAGGGTGCATCCATTTTTTTGCCTTTTTTTCAGGAAATTAGACCAAAGAAGATTGCTCCTCAATTGACTTGTTACCCTGGGAGATTTATGGTGAGTTTCTTGGGGGAAGATTTTTCCCCACCCTTGCACTGTGATAAAACAAGTGTCTGGTTACTGACTTAGCTTAGCTTTTAATTTCCACGGTGTTTAGATAGGGTTCTGTTCAAGTGGTCACAATCAACAACATTTTACACTCCATTGAGGGAGGTCTCCTAGTATGTAGAGGTTACACTCTATAGATTTTAACGCACTGTATAGGCACGGAGAGAGGCATAACACCATTGTGATAGAATATAACACTCGTCGCACATGATTTTCATCACATACGCATCTAATTATAGTGGCTTGGATTACTTGGCTTTAGCTATTGGCCACTTAGGTCGTTCCCCTCTCACCGACCTTAATGGCGCCCTAAGGGCAACTCGGGAGGGCAGGTCTTCTAAATGATTTAATTGCAAAAAATAAATGAAAGCATGAAGGAAGAGAGTCTGGATTTATGATCACCCATTGAAGGGGAGAGCATAATACCTATCTCCTCGAAGACACAAAAAAAGAAGTTATTTTTTAACCTTCCATTGCAATGATTTTCTATTCTAAGTGGAGATGTTGCTCCACATAGACATGGTGTTCATTTTAACCAGCATAGCAATGATGAAATTTGTTTTGTTATTTTATTAAAGCACCAAAAAGAAGTGTTTCTAAGATACCCCTACAGAAAAATAATAATGTTATTCAACACACAGTGGGCTATCCATCCTAATCTTCAAGTTACAGAGTTTTGTCTTTTTACAGACATAAAGGTATTATGGTAAAAACCAGAACTATAATAAAATAGAAACTGAAAAACTAAATCTATCAAATGCGACTAAACTACTAATCAAATGTGAATTGGTATCATTTCAAATGCGAAATGATAAACCATGAATTGTGAATTTTTGTGTAAGCAATTGCGACATGATGACTGGTCAATTGCGATATGATGTGATAGCAATTGCGACTTTTTTTTTTTTTAGATATTTCCAATTTCTAATAGAAAATCAGAAGAAAAAGACAGAAGATAGAATAGTTATTTTGCACTGATATTATTCCACACTACGCAAGCCAACACATCGATTTTGTCAAAGAATTTGTATTTGGTTAAAAAGCGATGGATGGTTTTGTGATACTAAGTGATCTCCTCTCTTTCTTCGATCTCACGAAGCTCCCTTTCAGCCTTTAAAAGCTTTTGATAAGATTTTTGTTGTCTCCTATGCTATTTTGCCTTTCTTGCACCTGAAATTCAAAATGTCACCTTTCCTTCCATTGGATTAGATACAATTTATATGCAAAAATGATTTTTTCTAGGATTTAATAAAATTTCAAGGTTAGATGCGCAAGACAAAATAATTCAAAAATGACACAATTTTTTTTGAATTTGCAATCCTTAAGAACAATTGCGATCTATTTAAGCAATTGTGGTATCCTATCTAATCAATTGTGATATGATATCAGGGCAATTGTGATATGATATCAGCAATTGCAATATCCAATTTCCTATGCACGTACGGATTTGTAAATTTTGTCAAAATAGAAATGAAGGTTAGAGTGATTTCACGTCGGGTTCACCAAATGTACTCATGCAGTAAATAGGCATAAATTGCATAAATTACATTATCAAAGAGTGAATCACAACTCTAAATCCAATAATTACTCCTAAATAACAATGAAATAAAGCTAATTATCAATTGAATTGAAATGATCTATCTAAGGCTCCCTCAATTGACATAGCAAGGCTTCCATTGCTCTTCTCCATTGTTGTTGATGTAGGCGGCTCTCAGGTATTGCACTTGATTTCATGCATAAGATAAGAAAGAATATTGAAGACTATGATTCTATGATTCGAGAAAAGCTAGCTTGAATTGATGAAAAGAGGTTGAATTTATAGATTTTCAACACAAAGGGGGTGAGAAATAGAACTCAAGTGTTGATTGGGAAATAACTGAAATTCATTGATTAGTGAACTCAATTGATTGATTTGTTAACTGAATTGATTGAGTAGTCAACTAGATTGATTGAAGAGCGAGCTGAATAGATGGATTAGTCAACTCACTTGATCGATTAGTGAACTGAATTGTCAGGCCCAAACTTTTGGGCACGAACGGGATAAATTTTTTTTAAAAGATCACAACTTAATAACATTAAATGCTGCTAATACGAGACGCACTATCAAGTTTTGTCTTTAACTATGTTTGAGTTAACTTTAATCTCTAACTCAAGTAAGCGAAAATAATATTTAAATTAAATGCGGAATACTAAAATGATTATTTATTATCTCATCAATCTTTAATCAATAAATTAATTTAGTCCATTAATTGATGTAGATAAAATTAATCTCTAATAACCATTAATTGTTTTTAGGAGCTAATTAAATTAGTCCTAGCACTTAGTTTATAAATGTCTATATTTTATTTTAACAATAATTAAAATATGATTAAACTAAATCGACTAAAGGGTCAATTAAACTCCTAATGAAAATTTGTTCTATAAGGTTTAATCTCCAAAACCTATATCAGATTAAACTCCAAAAATAATCATAAAATTTTAAACATCATTTTAAAATATACCCTTATGTTTATCAAAAACATATATTTACCCATATGTTTATAAAAACATGTATAACATGTAAACAACTAGTTCAATAAATAATTCTACAATTTGTCCAATTCATATTCTTAACCCCATATATATATATATATATATATATATAAGTTATCCATGCAAACCCTAACTTTGTTATTATAAAAATAAAGTCCTTTTTATTCTTTACTTTTCAAATACCCTAACCCAAACTGGGTTAGGGTTTCGATTTTTTTTTTTTTTTTAATGCAGGGGGCCGAACCAAAAGTATGGCGACCATGAAAGAGGATCGACGGAGGGTTTGTTGATGGTAGCAGCGGTGGGTACCCTGAGACGCCACTGTGGTTACCCATAGTGGCGGTCGGGTGCTGCCCACTGTGGGAAACCACAGTGGCGGCCCAGAGTCTCCCCACATTGGTTAACCACAGTGGGAGGCTTCGTGCCGACCACTGTGGTCGCCCACAGTGGTGGCCCCCGTGCCATCCACTGTGGGAAGCCACAGTGGTGGCTTCCCCGACTGCACCGACCCCTGTGATTAACACAATGGGTTCGACCTGCAACCCTCCCATCGTTTTTTTTTCTTTTTTCTTTTTTTAATTTTTTTTGTTTTAAAATTAATTATATTTACATATACACGCACACACACACAGTTATATTTAAAATATAACTCTGTGTGTGTGTGTGTGTGTGTGTGTGTGTGTGTGTGTGTGTGTGTGTGTGTGTGTGTATTTTAGATGCACTAGATTTCTAGGGCTGATTTTTACCATGCCAATATACACTATTATTTTAATCCTTGAAATAGATTATTTAATTTATTCAAATTTAGATCAATGTATTATTTATTTTTTTTCTGATAACCTTATTGTTTAAAATTAGAGATAGACTAAATAATTTAGATTTATTTTTTGCAATAAATGCATGACAGAAATCCAATGAAATTAAACAACTATAGAATATGGTATTATTTCAATCAAATAGGCTATTTATCTCTAGATTTTATTTTCTGCAAATAAGTAAATGACAGAATACAATAAACTTTACAGCAACTATAAATGTTATATTATTTAAATTTAACTTTAGAGATAAGCATAGGAAATAAATTGATTCTTTTATTTTCAGAACTAACATGCAAAATAAGCTTTTTATATTCAAAACTGACATGCCTACTACAATATAATTTTAGTAACTATAGGGAACTTAATCCAAGATAAAAATATTTCTTTTGCAACAAAATAATACTTAACAAAAATAATGCATTTCTTTAGAGTACATTTAAAACACATTATAGCCATCAATACAAATGGAATCTCTAATTTCTATTGAATGAGGACCTTTAATTAAAATGCATACATTTTCTTTTCAAAATATCTACAACATATAGTTTTCCATTCACACTGCTGCAACTTTAAAATATAAACTATTCTATTTCTGATTCTTTTTCTGCAACACATAAGTCCAACAACTTCTACTTGTCTATTTCTTTTCTTTCAACAACCTGCAAATAAATCATAGGCTATGACCATGGAGTGCTCACCTCCTAGCCTAGGCTAACTAGTAACCACCCCCAAGCTTGGAGAACCAAGCCCTAGACAGGTTACACATATGCAAACACAACAAGGAGGGGAAAACAATCACAAACATATTCCCAACCAAGGCTACACTGCACCACACAATGTGATGATTTTACACGGGTGGTAGTGGACCAAATACCCTAAAGAGACTGCAAGTATGGTAAAACACAAAACCACCTCATGGAAAACCAAGATATATCATGAGTATAATAACCCAACATCCTTATGCCCCCCCAAGGCATTCATGCCTTATTTCCCTCCTTATGACCCCCAAATGCATAAATAAGCCATGCAGCAAGGGTCACATAAATATCCCTTGAGATCACGCTCATAACGAGAGCCTCTCACTTGAGGGCTATCAAACTTCTACCACCCACAAGACCATCCTCTCTCCCAAGAGTAGGAGGCCTTGGTTACTCTCAAAACACAGAATGCACACAAGAAATAAAGACATAACGCGTAATAATTTTCACAAAAGGAAATGCAAGAAACTAGCCTTTTCTTACAAGCAAATCTTTTCAACATAACATGCAACATGAAAACATACAAAGAGAAGTTAAACCAACCTTCAAACTGCCCAAAGGTATGCTAGATCTACTTGAGGATGAGTAGCCCAATTCCACAATTCCTTGCTTCTCTACCCTTAGCCAATTTCCTATACCAAATCTGTCTTTTTTTCAAAATTGTCTTGTCTCCAAAAATGGAGAGTGGTTGATTACTTGCAAAATCTCTCATTCTTGCCTAAGAAGACCTCAATGAAAGTTCTCACAGGTTTCTAAAATTGAAAAAGGAAAAATTTTGAAAAAATCAAAAAGGGATCTCTCATCAAAAAAGGAAAGTTAACTAACCTAGATGATGCCTTATAAATTCAATTTTCGCACATCTTAGAAAACTCACTTTTTAGGGCGACTAAACAGTCACATGGGAGTTGTCACATACCTAAAATTACTCATAACCCTTAGGTATACCTTATGGGCTTTAGGAAACACCTTTAAACTACCCCTAGGAGTCCATCTAACCCCTTTTAAACCCATCTAAAGTTAATTTTCGTGTCAAACCTAAGTTGACCACCCCAAAGATTCTCTACCCAAGGAAAATATGGAACCACATTAAATTATTTGAAAAAGCTATGGTTAAAACAACTCCCTCCAAGAGACAATTCAAAAATCAAGACATAAATCAACACGTGTCAAGTGACACAATAAAAATACTTTTACAAAATTACACATGAAATTTTGTCTCTAGTTGGATTTACACAATTTAATAAATTCAATTTAACACATATGCCACATTCACTTTCACAAATAAAATACGATACAAACGAGGTGTTGTCTCTCCAAATAGACAAACCCTGGTTTTACGAACATACATAGGTCTAGGTTTGGTTCTCCATAATATTTCCATGTTCACGTGGATAATTTTCCTGCGCATCTCAATTACACATTAATAATTCCAATAACCTTACATAATATAAAACACATGAATAAGAATACAAATCAAACACTCTGCATGCAATATACATTTAAACAAATCAATACATCTTACATCCAAATAAATCCACATAAGCAATTATCATAATTCCCCATAATTTTGATCCATACATAAAACATGCATCCTATTTCTATCATCATAGTAAAGTCCTGCAAATCCAATAATGACAAATATCATCTCAATTCTTTCCTATTCTAGAATCATATAAAGTTCTATATCATAAAACATTTAAATGAAGCATCAACGTTCATCAATGTTATCCAAATCATGGAATCATATAAGTTCTAAATTCATAATGTATAAAAATAAAGCATACATAATAGTCTCAACATGAAAATCACTGAAATGCTAGGATGAGTTTGGGTAGGGCCTCACATGAATAGATTGATTAGATGACTATATTGATTGAGAGTTAAAAAGGATGATTGACGAGTTAATTGAGTTAACTGATTAGACAACTGATTTTCACTTTCAATTTGGATTTGAATTTGGTCATTCGAATACTGAAATGCACATGAAATTAATTGAAATTTAGATTTGGGGAAAATGTGAATTTGGAAATATGAAATTAGATGAAATGAAGTGAAATTCAAATTTGGGGAAATATGAAATGAAATTAGTTGGAAATATAATTTGGGGAAATGGAGGAAATTAACTAATTAATTTAAATGAAATTATTTAAACTTAGGAGATTGAATTAATTAAATAATAAATATTATTTAACTAAGGAATAAATCACAATTAATTAAACAATTGATATTTAATTAATAATTGAGACAGGGTTAACTGATTAAAATGATTTGAGAATAGAAATAGAATAATTAGAAATGTTGAAAGGTGATGATTTAGAAGAAATAGTTAATCTAATCAAATAATTAAAGAACTACTTAATTAAATAGAAGAATAATTAGTGTAAAATTAATGAGACATTTTTAGGTGTCTACAATGTTTTTGATTAAGTAAAAATGGGTTTTAAGGGACCCGAAACCCGATTACATCCAAAAGATATTCAAGAAGGAAACGAAACAAGACAGTTGCAAAAAACCAGCAAAAAAACCAGCAGTAGAGAAAAGGACAGCAAGAGGCCAGCAAGAAATTGACCCCAAGCCCAGCATTACAAGAAAGTTAAAAACTTTTCATAGTTTCCTCAGCATTCTGTACCAAGAGCATCATCGCCTTGGTCGCTTCCCTCAGGTCATTGTTTTCCTGTCCAATCTGACTCTCTTTCATTTTGGTGTCCTTCTCAGCAGTAGTCTGCCTAGTTCTGCGCCTAGGGTTCTGGTGGGTAGGGCTGGAAGTTGGAGCATCTTCTATAATTACCAAGTTCTTCTCCTGATTTTTCTTTTCCAAATGATCCACCAGCGCATTCATATTCTGGGAAGAAACTTTAAGGACCTAGAGGCTATGGTTCATAAGGATTTTCAATGCCTTCTCATTACGGGCAATCCGGATATTGACGTTGTCTTTGTCCTCCTCCACCTGTTCTTTCATAGTTCTAATAACATCCTCCAAATGTTTCAGGTCCCCTTTTATCAAATCTTTCTCCAGCCAGTCCTCCATCTCCATCTCCTCCTCCACTTCACTGTTTTACGTATCCTCAATCTGTTTCCATATCTACAATGTTAATATATAATTATACTATTGTAATATTAAGGTTAAGGTTAGACTTAAGGTTTACCGTTACGATTATTGTTAGGGTTAAGGTCTACATGATGATTAGGGTTACAGTTAGGGATTATGATTATGGCTATGGTTTACATCATGGTTGGGGCTATGATTAGGCTCAGGGTTCTAATTGGGATTATGGCTAGGGTTAGCGTTTACATGATGGTTAGGGTTAGGGATAGGGTTCATTGTTAGGGTTAGGATAATGGTTGTGGTTTATACCATGGCTAGGGTTAGGGTTTAGGGTTAAGATTAAAATTATGATTAGGTTTAGGGTTAGAATTATGGTTACAATTACAACATAGGGTATGGGTTAGGATTAAGGTTAGGGTTAGAGTTTAGTGTTATGATTATGGTTAGGTTTTATGGTTAGGGTTAGGATTTACATCATGGGTATTGTTAATATTTAATTAGTGTTAAGGTTAGTGTTTAATTAAGTTGTATTACAAATAAATTAGGATTCATTTAGGGATATAAACAATGCTACGATTTCAATAGGGTTAGGTTTTAAGGATAAATCATGTTTTTAGGGTTAGGGTTAGGGTTATGGTTAATATTATTATTATGGTTATGGTTTACATTGTAGTACCCCTTTTCGATCGGACTTATTAGACTGACTTTGTGTTGCAGTTTACTATTCAGTTGACACTTTATTGCTCGACATTTTGCAGACGTATTTGATATTATTTCATGTTTATCTGGATATTGGATGCATGAGTTATTTTCAGTATTTCAGTATTGGTGATTTCTAGTATTTCATGGATTATTGCTTGTACTGACATCTTACTTTATCTAGGCAAGGTGTCATATATATGTTGCGTGTTTGCTATTGTATTGGATGCAAGGGGACGATTTTCCTTCACTCGTTTCGATGAGATAGGGAACGTCGCGATTCTCCTTCATCGGTGTGCGTGTCGTGTATTCTATATTTATATGCATGTATGTGTGCTTCGATGATGCAGGATATTGCAGGTACAAGTACCGGGTAGGTACGGGGTATCGTCTCCACCTGGCTTCACAGGTCTGAGCGTGCCTTATATGTCCGATGGGAGTGGAGGAGATAGCTTTTGACCCTAGTCCTTACCTCAGTCTATTATTGTGAGTGTCGTCAGTCGGTCGTTCATCCCTTTTGTTTGAAATTCGAGTCTTTTTGCTTTTCCTCGATTTGCGTGCCATAGTGGTTTGGTTATTTATTTAAAGTATAAGTTGTCATTATTTGTTGGCTTGAGCGATTTATTCCTTATTATGTCTTTATGTCTTGAATCAAGCTTAATTGATTAGTTTATTAGATTTTAACTTTTGGTTGTTTATTTTGGAAAAGTAATCGTGTTTAGATCCAACGGAAGAAGTAGAATAAATAGAGCTAATTGCTTTTAATATATGCAAATAAAGCTAACTCATTGTTTTCCTATTTAGTTGAAAAGTTGATTTAATCGCTATATATGAAAAATGTAATTTTCAAAAAAGGAAATTCTCATTTATTTGTTTTGAGGAATATGAAAAAAAGAAAAAGAAAAAAAAAAAAGAAAGTCAATTGTTGGATTTTAATGTTTTTTTTAATAGAAAATTTTGCAACCTAGAAAATTAGGTTAAAAGATTGTCTTACTAATTTACCTTGGAGGAGATTTTGGGGGTTATGCTTGTTTGGGAGGAGGAAAAAGAAATTCTGGAAAAATTGCTTGAAGGGTGGATTTGGGTTTTGAACTAGCTGGGAATTCTGCTGAAGCATACCACTCCTTCTAGGAAATCTTAGAGGTTGGTTGAATCCTTGTTTATTTCAACAAAAAAATCCTTGCTTTCTTCCAATTCTCTGTTATTTGTTTAAAAGCTTGATTTATGAATTTTGGGTGTTGAGTGTTTGCTTGTCATGGGTTTGTGGAAGAAGGATTCTATCAATTTGTTATCAAATTCAAACTTAAGCTCTCTCCAAGTAGTTTCATAACTTAATTTATGTTGTTTCATTTTTGCTTGCGCAAGAAATTCTTGGTTTGTTTTGCTGTTTGTATTTGGAAATATTGTTGGATTTTAGTAGTGTTATGCTGGCAAAATTTTGCCAAGCATTCATAAAATACCTCTCCCTCGTAATTTCCAATTTTAAAATGATGATTATGAGTTAATTTTTCTTGTTCATGCTTGTTGGGAGCAAATAAATTCAATTGGGGATTGGGGATTAAGTTTATTCCCATTTAATTTAATTTTTAGAGTGAACTGGGCTGATTTGAGTGAAATTTTATTGCCTTTGTTTTGTCTCAGATGTTTCATTGCTGGCAAAATTGTTATTACCAATGATTTTTTTTATAATAATTCTATTTGTTTGAATGTTGTAAAAAAAAAGGGAAATTGGCTGGAGATTAAATGTTATTTTTTTTTTTACAGAGGTCCTCCTCTCTGTATCTCTGTTAATTCCTTGCTTTTGTCTCAGACGTTTTTATTTAAAAATGAAATTTAAATTGAATATTAAAACAAAAAAATTAAATTTGAAATCAAAAAAAAAATTTTAACAGTTCGGATTGGGGGCGGTGGCGGGGAGCTGGGCTCAACCCAGCCCACGCACCCCCTCTCCCTGCAGCCGCTACATTCCCCAGCTGGGGTTAGCAGCAGCGCTGCTTTCCCCAAGTCTGAGGATGCAGCAAGCGCTGCATTCCCCAGCTTGGGGATAGCAGCACATGCTGCCGTGGGCGCTTTGGGCCCCACGTTAACTTGTTTGCAGTTTTTTTTTAATATTTTTTTTAGTTTTAAAAAAAAGAAAAATAATAATATAATATTGTTAGTGGTTAAAACATCTTCAATAAAGTTCTTTTTTTTTAATATTAAATAATAATATATTGTTATTTAAACAATAATAATAATATGTTATTATTTAATATTAAATAATAATATTAAAGTTAATTACTAGATTATAATGATATTAAGGTTAATTATAATTCCTCGATTTAGTGATTAGAATTAATTGCCTTGTATTTTGAAAATAAATAAAATGATATAGAGGTTAGTATTAATGTTTGGAATAAAGGAAAGATTGGGTTAAATTTATTATTAATGTCCGTTATCCAAGTATCGTAATATAACCATATGATGATTGTATTCGACGAATAGATGTTATTTTGGAATTATTTTATATTAGCTTGTATATATTTGTTTAATTTGATTTAAATGTTGACTTGGTTATAGTCGAATTGAGAATATTGTAATTTTATCATCATCAACTGGTTAGGGGTTTAAAATTGTAAATGTCGTTCCAATTCAATTTTTTTAGACATGTGACTTCATTATTTCTTTATGTTAAATAGATACGATGTCTTTCATTCCAGAAATCCTTATTGCGAGCATTTTATGTTGTTGACTGCTTAAAGAAAGATTGCTTGTGTAGGATCTTGTGTTTTAATAATTGCAGTCTAGTTGTTTTAATGTCGTCGCATTATGTTTAAAATTGTCATTATGTTGTCGACGTTTACCCTTGGTCAGGTGTCGATGTTCAAACCTTGAGGAAGTGGGCTATTATGTGTTATGTCCCTAATGGTCAACCCTGGGTTTGTGAATGTGAGTCCTCCACCTGTGTTATGTCTGGATAATTTATGGTTGTTAGCCCACCATAGAGTTATCATAGATAGTCTTATCCAGTTAGTGACCTAGTAGAGAGAGTGGCTTTCGGGCGGGGGCCGCACCCAAAGTGGATGGCAGGATAACCCCTCGAAAGTCAACTATTAAGTGATAACCTAATAATTTGATTAGGGGGTGGGTAGTTATTAATTTAATTAAGATAATGTACCCCGTACACGGTTGAGTGCTTGTATAGGCTCAAGGTGTTTGGGAAGGCCTGGAATGGCAAACCTACCACCTTGTCCTCACGAAAGGATGGTAGGGTCCGCATGATGCTTAGATGGAGCCGGGGGTTCGGGAGAGGTTACTAGGATAACCCAAGATGGGGGTCGGGACCTATGGAGACCTACCTAGGGTAACCATCTTAAGCCATGTGATGACACTCTCTCTCTAGGGTCGCTAGTGTTTTGTGAGTCGAGTCACTTGTGTACTGCGGAGTCATGTGTATTGTTGTACTTTTCTTGCTTGCTTGAGGGTCTTCTGCTATCTCCTAGCACGGTGGGGTGGTTCCATTATGGGATCACATGGTCGGGTGGTAGTGCCACTTCCCATCGGATATCTTGTTCCTACCTTCACGTGAGGATTGGCTTCGCCGGTGCATCTTGGTTCTTGCTTCGTGTAGCACTTATGTTCTTGATTTTGTACCTTTGAGGCCCGTGTGGTCATTGTATCTACAACTTGTAACCTTTGTATTTTATTGTTCTATGGAAGCCATGTAATTTATGGAATATTGTAATTTAAGTTCATGGGATATATGTTGTTTCAATTATCTTTCTTATTATGTATAAATGAATCATTGGAAGTATATATATTGTAATTCTTTAAACCTATCTTTTGGAGATCAATTTATGAATGTGAGTCATTTAATCATTATTGACTTTCCTTAATTTAATGGATGATTGGATTAATATTGTGATGTAGTTTTTTTAGAAGTAATCTTCGTTGGTAACCCTTTAGGATGTAAATGTTAGTCTTCCGCTTATGTTAATTATTGTGCAAAGTTATGATTAATTCATTTAATCTTTAAAAAAAAAAATTATTGCGCCTTTTAGTTGCCTTGTTGTGTTGCTATCCTTTAGGGTTCCTGGCGGGGCATTACATACATCATGGTTGGGGCTATGTTTAGGCATAGGGTTTAGGTTTCTAGTTAGGATTATGGCTAGGGTTGCGGTTTACAAGATGGTTAGGGATATGGTGTAGTACCCCTCCTCGTTTGAACTTATTAGACTCATATTTTATTATTGTTTATTTTCAGTGGATACATTACCATGATGTGTTATCCAGACTTATATGACATTATTTCATACTTTATCTGGATATGAGATGCATAATTTATTTGCAATATTTCAGTACTTGTGATTTATGGCATTTTATGGATTATTGTTATGTATTGACACTTTATTTTATCTATGCAATGTGAAATTATATGTTGCGTGTCTGTGAGTGTATTGGATGCAAGGGGGCGATTTTACTTCACTAACTCCGGTGAGACAGAGAACATCGTGATTCTCCTTCATCAGTGTGTATGCCATGTTTTCTATATTGTATACATTCATGTGTGGTTCGGTGATGCAGGATATTGCAGGTACAAGTACTGGGTAAGTACGGGGTATCATCTCCACCTAGCTTCACAGGTCTGAGTATGCCTTATATTTCTCCGATGGAAGTGGAGGAGGTAGTAGTTGACCCTATTTTACCCAAGTACACTCTTGTGAGTGTCGTTAGTTAGTCGTCCTATCAGTTTGTTCGGCCTTCGTATTTTGCCGTTTGACCTTTTTATGAGTCTTTGCTTGGGGTTTGCTCAGTTTGTGTGTTTAGTGGATTTAATTAATTAATTAAATTTATGGAGTTATCTCATAGTTGGTATTTTTGGAATTATGTATTTTATGCATTGAGATTTTAAATTTAATTAATTAAAAGAAATTATTAAATTAGATTGCAAGTTGCATTGTATTCGAATTATATCTTATTTAAATTTTAGTGAAAAATAAATTAGATTAATTTCATTTATTGTTTCCTAGAATTTTAAATAAATAAAAGAATAAATTAGAATTAAAGTATTGCTTTATTTTCTTTGTTTAGAAAATTAATTATTTAGCATGAGAAAAGAAAAGAAAAACAAAAAAATAAAGGATTATGATTTTTGCATGTTCATTTAATTATCTTTTTAAGTGGGAATTAAAAAAAAGAAGAGAAAATAAAATTCCTTTTTATTACTAAAATTAAATATTACGTTTTTGGGAAAAATATGTGCAACCTAAAATTTTAGGTTAAAAAGAATTGATCTTTCTCTTTTTGGTACACAAGGAGGAAGCAGAGATTTTGGGGAAGAAAAATTATTTTGGAAGCAATATTTTGTTGAAGAAGAAATTATCAGAGGATTGCTGGAAGAGGGGCTGGCTTGGAAACCGGTACATGACTGAGCTCTTCCACATGAATCTTCCAAGAAAGCCATATAGGTTAGGTGGCCTCTTCTGGTTGTTTTTTAAAGAAAATATTTTATTTCTTCCCTCTTTCTGAATGATGTTTGTTAAAAATATTTGTCAAATCCAAAACCCCTTTCTGGTTATTTCATGTTCTTGGCTAAAATCCATTTCTGAGATTAATTTTAGTTTATGAAAAGAAGTGATTTCCTGGGTATTTGTAGATTAAAATTTGTGAGGATTTTGGAAAAGTTATTTTGGCAAATTTTTGCCAAGATTTTTACTATGCATAAAAGTTGCAAGTTTTGGGAGAAATAAGTTTTGTCAGAGAAAATGTCCTCTGGATTGATATTGGTTTCAATATTTTGCTATGGTTGTTCTATCAATATTTATACATCTGTGTAAAAATTACTTAGTTTACTATGGTAATAAATTTAATTAATTTATTTATGAATTAAATTTATTGGTTTATTAAATGTATGGGAAATTTGTATTAATTAGATTCTTTGGGGAAATAAATTTTATTGAAGATGAAATTTATTTGTTATTGTATGCTATTGAATTTTTTAATTTAAAAAAATCTTTGTTAATTCAATTTTATTGAATTGAATTAATTATAAAAAATAATAATAATAATTAAAATCCGTGGGAGGCGGCAGCCTGCTACCCCATGGTAGCAATGCTACCGTAAGGTAGCAGTGCTACCCCATGGTAGCAGTGCTGTCATAAGGTAGCACCTTCTACCGTGAGGTAGCAACGCTACCTCAAGGTAGCAAGGGCAACCAATAAACTGTGCCTTCCTTTATATTTGCCCACCGAATTTATAATTTCGGTTTTATTTTAATTTTTATTAAGTTTAAAAAATAATATATATATATATATATATATTTAATTTGAAATTTAATTTAGATTATTGATATAAGCTAATTGGATTTACTTGTAAATTAATCATGAACATATAATTAGGGAGTTAATTTTAATATGGTTTTATTTAACCTTATTGGACAAATGACAACATTGATTTCCTTGTATTAATATAGTTGTATTTTCTTATTTTCTGAAAAATCTTTAATTGCAAGTATTTTATGCTTTTGGTTGTTTAAAGAAAAGATTGTCTGTATTAGGATCTTGTGTAAATGGTATTTGCAGTCAAGCTTAATTTCATTGCAATTCTGGTTGAGTTGTCGTTATGTCATATAATGTTATACCCCCTTGGTTAGGTGTTGTTGTATAACCCTGTTGATATGAGCCATTGTGTGTTTTATTCCATATGGTCAATCTTGGGTTAGTGATTGTGTATCCTTCACCCGTGGTTTGTCAGGACTAAATATGGTTGTCAGTTTTGCCATAGAGTTCTCGTAGAGAGACCTTTCCTATTACTATCCTATGAGAGAGAGTGGCTTCCGAGCGGGGGCCGCGCTCGAAGAGGATGGCAGGATAACCCCTCAAAAGTCAGTTAAGAAGTGATAACCTAATAATTGATTAGGGTGTGGGTAGATTAAATATTAATTAAGATAATATGCCTCGCACATTGTTGAGTGCTTGTATAGGCTCAAGATGTGGTGAGAAGGCCTGGAATGGAAAACCTGTCATCTTGTCTTCACGAAAGGATTGGTAGGGTCCGCATGAGCCTTAGATGGAGCTGGAGGTTCGAGAGAGGTTACCAAGATAACCCAGGATGGGGGTCGGGACCTATGGAGACCTACCAGGGTAAAAACCTTAAGCCATGCGATGACACTCTCTCCTTAGAGTCACTAGTGTTTGTGAGTTGAGTCACATGGATGTTTGCGGAGTCATGTAGTTTTGTCGTACTTGTCTTATTTTTCTTTCTTGAGGGTCTTCTACTATCTCCTAGCACAGTGGGGTGGTTCCATTTCGGGATCACATGGTCAGGTGGTAGTGCCACTTCCCATCGGATGTTCTGGATTGTATCTTCAGGCGAGGAAAGGCTTCTCTGGTGTTTCTTGGTTCGTGGTTCATGTACCAGCTCTTGTTGGTGATCATTGTTCAGTTGAGACCTTGTGGTCATTGTATCAAACTTTTATGTAACCTTGATATTGTAATTTTTGGTTCCATGGTATTTTTGGAAGCCATGTATTTATGGATATTGTCATATTATATCGGTGGAATGTATGTTAATTCAATTTCTTTGATCTTTTGTATAAATGTTTTATGGATAAATAAATGCATTGGAATACTTTAATTCTTTCATTATGGAATGTAGATGTATGTGTAGGTTTGTTCTCAAGCATTTGATTTGCCTAATTAAAATGGACAATTGGATTTACCATGATGTTAATATAATCTATGAATTAATCTTCATTGGTAACCCTTAGGAAATCATGTGTTAGACTTTCATGCAATTGTTATAATTAATGCACTTAAACTTTAAAAAAAAAATATTTCACCCTTTAGTTGCCTAGTTGTGTTGTTTTTCCTTTAGGGTTCCTGACAGGGCATTACATTTGATATCAGAGCTAAGTTTCAACACTGGGTACTTTGGGTTTGTAGTGAGCCTATTCAGTTTGACCTTGTTGCTTAGGTCTTGATTTTTGCAATTCTCTTGTCTTACCCTTGCCATAGATGTGAGTCGTTTTCTCTTTTGTGGTGTTAGGTCATGGCTAGGAAAGCTAGGGGAGGTGGTCGTACGGGTGGTTGCAATAGAGGAAAAGGTGGAGGAAGGGGCCGTGGTTTTGATAGTCATAGTCCTTCACTACCACACACTCATGTGAGTGTTGAGCCAGAATAGTCAGTTCATCAGGATTCTCAGCATGCAGGAGAGTAGGTTCCTGAAAGGGAAGAGCTAAGACAAATGTTTCAAGAGGTTCTGGCCAGGTTAGGCTGCAGGCCTGAGGTTGATCAACCTATTCATGCTCAGGTTGAGGAGACGCATTAGTGGGTTCTAGAGGAGAGAGAGAGATCACCTAGGAGGAGGGAGATTCCAACTGACCGAGATCCAGCTTCTTTGGGTCACATAAAGGACTTGATGAGGTCCAACCCTCCTTTCTTTGATGGTATGGGTACTGATCTCGAGGCAGAGACCTAGCTTATCAGTTTAGATCAGTGTTTTGCTATGTTTCCATATAGTAGCAATGCCAAGGCGAGATGTGCTATTACGCGTCTCTATAGTTTTACTTTGATCTGGTGGAGACTAGAGGAGGAGAAGATCAGTGTGTGCATTAACACCGTAACATGGGAGCTATTTCTGGAGAGATTTAGGGCATGATTTCTCTCACCCCAGTGGAGGCAGACTTGGGCAGATGAGTTCTATGCCTTGTGTCAGTATGGTATGACAGTAGACTAGTATGAGCAAAGGTTCTATGAGCTCAAATAGTATGTCGAGATTGAAAATGATGAGACTATGCTTGTTCAACACTTCTTGGGGGGTTTGAATGACCACATCAGTGGTGGTGTGAGGGTGTTTGAGCCACCTTCAGTTGAGATAGCCGTGGCAAAATCCAGATTGGTTGAGTTGAACCTTAGCCATGCACTAGGTGGTCAGTCACGTGTGTAGATAGGAAGTGCACCTTCCAGTGGGAACAGAGCTCGAGGAAATCAGTCCTAATCAGCTACATCGTTTAGGACTCCTCAGGAACCCGCTAAGGGTGGACAGCAGTAGCAACAACAACAACCATCAAAACTGAAATATTTCCAGGGCTAGCAGGGTTACGATTCTCAATATAGGAAGAACAGGAACTGACGGAGGGGAAAACAGGGTCCTTCAGGGCAGTCCTCACAGAGTGCATCTCACGCTCCTAGCCGGGAAATTTTTCAGTAGTCGAGTGGGCTAATAGGTAGTAGAGGACCAGGTAGGGGAGCTTGCTTCTCTTGTGGGAAATTTGGTCGCATAACTGTGCAGTACCCTCAGCGTTTCCACCATACAGGTAGTCAGAGGCTAGCAACATCAGAGCCTATAGTGGGAGATGCAGGTAGATCCCATAGAGTGTTTGCAGCGATGGATGACCGCCAGGCTGATCATCAGGGTACAGTTATTGATGCAACAGGTGTGTTATGTGACATCCCTATCATTGTACTTTTTGATTCCAGTGCATTGGATTCTTTCATTTCTTCATCCATTGTGGAGCAGTGTGGACTCGCGTATACTAAGCAGGTGGATAGGTGGCAAGTAGACTTGGCTACAGGTGTTCATGTTTCTGTAGATGCCTTTATTCCCAGTTGTGAGTTGGACCTAGGAACCATAGTTACCTCAGTTGACCTTCGAGTCAGTCTTTTGGGTTCTTATGGAGTTGAGTGAGTTGAAATTGCAGATAGAGGAATTGTTGGCCAAGGGATTTATTCATCCTAGTGTTTCTCCTTGAGGTGCACCTGTTATCTTCATTAAAAAGAAGGATGGTTCTCTTCGGTTATACATTGATTACCGACAATTGAATAAGGTAGCCATTCAGAATCAATATCCATTGATCTTTTCGATCAGGTAAAGGGAGCCAAGGTGTTCTCTAAGATTGACCTGAAATTTGGGTACCATTAGTTGTGCATTCAGGATGCAGATATTCATAAGATAGCATTTCGTACTCGTTATGGTCACTATGAGCTCACAATGGTGCCATTTGGGTTGATGAACGTGCCTTCAATTTTCATGAGTCTCATGAATGGGGTTTTTCGTACCTACCTTGATCATTTTGTCCTTGTGTTCTTGGATGACATATTGATTTATTCTAGAACTATGGAAGAGCATGAGGGTCACTTACATCAGGTATTGTAGTGCTTGAGAGAGAATCAACTTTATGCCAATTTGGCAAAGTGTGACTTCTTCTAGTCTGAGGTGAACTATCTTAGTCATGTGGTTTCGGGAGAAGGTGTATCCGTGGATCCTTCAAAGATCCAAGCCATTGTTGATTGGTCAGCACCGACCAACATTTCAAAAGTTAGGAGTTTTATGGGTTTGGTTGGATATTACCATCACTTTGTTCAAGGCTTTTCCTGGATAGGACACCCGATTACTTCTCTTCAGAGGAAATGAAAGAAGTTTGTTTGGGAAAAGTAGTGTGAGGCAACTTTTTGGACCTTGAAGGAACTCATTGTCAAAGCTCTGATTTTGGCAGTTCTTGATCCATCTAGATATTTTATGGTATGCACAGATGCCTCTTTGGAAGGTATAGGTGTAGTACTTATGCAGGATGGACATGTGGTTGCTTATGAGTCTCACAAACTCAACAACCACGAGTTGAACTATCCAGTTCATGATTTAGAATTGGCAGTTGTAGTTCATGCTTTGGTTAGATGGCGGCATTTCCTATTAGGGCGTTGGTTTGAGCTGCATAGTGATCACCACAATTTGCATTATATATTCACGCAGCCGAACTTGAATGCTCGACAGCGGAGATGGATGGAATTCCTCTGTTAGTATGATTTTGAGGTTAGTTATATTCAGGGGAAAGAGAACGTAGTGGCAGATGCTTTGAGTCGTAGGCAGCATGAAGTTTCAACATTATTCCTTGGAGTATACTTGAGAGAGGATTCTTGGAGTTCTTCCTCAGCATACCTGGTATTAGGATGTTAGAGCCGTGATAGAGTCCGGAAGGCCTTTAAAGAGTAGATTTTTTGGATATAACCTTGAGGCAGATGGACTTCTTCGTCACCTTGGACAGATCTATGTACCTCCTTTGGAAGGTCTTTGCATTTTGATCATGACTAAGGCCCATCGTGCACCTTATTCGACACATCTAGGTGTCAAGAAGATGCACGCAGATCTTAGACTGATTTATCATTGGGCTGGTATGAAATGCGATATTGCTGATTTTGTGTCGAAGTGTTTAGAGTTTCAGCGGGTGAAGGCAGAGCATTAGCACCTAGTGGGGCTTTTACAGCCTGATTTGGTACCGGATTGGAAATGGGATATCATTTCCATGAATTTCATTGTTGGGTTGCCTGTCTCTTCGCATCGTCACGATGCCATCATGGTCATAGTTGATAGATTGACAAAGGTTTCTCACTTTGTTCCTATTCAACCTTCCTATATGGCAGCAGTGGTGGCATGAGTTTTCTTGGAATATGTAGTGAGATTGCATGGGATTCTGAGGCGGATCATTTCTGATAGAGATCCTATCTTTACCTCAACATTGTCAACCTCAATTCAGCATGCTTTCGGGACTTAGTTGAACTTTAGTTCAACTTATCACCCAGAGATAGTTGGTCAAACCAAGCTAATGAATCGAGTTTTGGAGGACATGCTTCGCATGTATGTTATGGACTAGCAGTCACGCTGGGAGGATTATATCTATCTAGTGGAGTTTTCTTATAACAATGGATATCATAGCTCCATAGGTATGTCCCCCTTTCAAGCATTGTATGGTCATCCTTGCCACACTCCTTTGAGTTGGGATCGGCTAGAGGACAGGGTGCTTATAGGACCGGATATTCTTCTAGAGATGGAGCAGTAGGTTGAGCGGATTCATGAGCAATTGGTAGCTGCATAGGATAGGCAGAAGAAGTATGAAGATGGTCATAGGATAGATCATCAGTTTTTTGTTGGCGACCGTGTGTTCTTGAGAGTGCGTCCGCGTAAGAGTCTAATCTGTTATGGAAAGGGTTCTAAGTTGGCACCTCGGTTTGTTGGCCCTTTTGAGATCCTTGAGAGGATAGGACTTGTTGCCTATCATCTTGCCTTGTCACCGAGTCTATCCCGCATCCACGATGTCTTTCATGTTTTAGTTCTTCGACCTTATCATCCTAATGTAACACATGTTCTTGATTGGAACTCTTTGCAAGTCAAGGATGGGCAACTTTCTATTGAACACGTGCACATTCTTCAGCATCAAGATTTGATCCTTAGGGGTTGCACCATCGACCAGGTAAGGGTCCTATGGGACCCAAATGATGAGACCTCGGTGACTTGGGAGGATGCAGCGAAGATGAGAGAGCTGTATTCTTATTTGTTTTAGGCTTCCTGGAGTAAGCCTAGTTTTGGGGGGGAGAATGTAGTACCGCTCCTCATTTGAACTTATTAGACTCATATTTTATTAATGTTTACTTTCAGTTGATACATTACCATGATGTGTTATTCAGACTTATATGACATTATTTCATGCTTTATTTGGATATGAGATGCATAATTTATTTGCAGTATTTCAGTACTTGTGATTTATGGCATTTTATGGATTATTGCTATGTACTGACACTTTATTTTATCTATGCAATGTGAAATTATATGTTGCATGTCTACGAGTGTATTGGATGCAAGGGGACGATTTTCCTTCACTCACTCTGGTGAGACAGAGAACATCGTGATTCTCCTTCATCAGTGTGTATGTCATGTTTTCTATATTGTATACATGCATGTAAGGTTCGGTGATGCAGGATATTGCAGGTACAAGTACTGGGTAGGTACGGGTATCATCTCCACCTAGCTTCACAGATCTAAGTGTGCCTTATATTTGTCCAATGGAAGTGGAGGAGGTAGTAGTTGACCCTATTTTACCCAGTTACACTCTTGTGAGTGTCGTCAGTTGGTCGTCCTGTCAGTTTGTTCAGCCTTCATATTTTGCCATTTGACCTTTTTATGAGTCTTTGCTTGGGGTTTGCTCAGTTTGTGTGTTTAGTGGATTTAATTAATTAATTAAATTTATGGAGTTATCTCATAGTTGGTATTTTTGGAATTATGTATTTTATGCATTGAGATTTTAAATTTAATTAATTAAAAGAAATTATTAAATTAGATTGCAAGTTGCATTGTATTCGAATTATATCTTATTTAAATTTTAGTAAAAAATAAATTAGATTAATTTCATTTATTGTTTCCTAGAATTTTAAATAAATAAATAAATAAATGAATAAAGGAATAAATTAGAATTAAAGTATTGCTTTATTTTCTTTGTTTAGAAAATTAATTATTTAGCATGAAAAAAGAAAACAAAAACAAAAAAATAAAGGATTATGATTTTTGCATGTTCATTTAATTATATATTTAAGTGGGAATTAAAAAAAGAAGAAGAGAAAATACAATTCCTTTTTATTACTAAAATTAAATATTATGTTTTTGGGAAAAATATGTGCAACCTAAAATTTTAGGTTAAAAATAATAGATCTTTCTCTTTTTGGTACACAAGAAGGAGGAGATTTTGGGGAAGAAAAAATATTTTGGAAGAAATATTTTTTTGAAGAAGAAATTATCTGAGGATTGTTGGAAGAGGGGTTGGCTTGGAAAACCGGTACAGGACTGAGCTCTTCCATGTGAATCTTCCAGGAAAGCTATACAAGTTGGGTGGCCTCTTCTGGTTGTTTTTTAAAGAAAATATTTTATTTCTTCCCTCTTTCTGAATAGTGTGTGTTAAAAATATTTGTCAAATTCAAAACCCCTTTCTGGTTATTTCATATTCTTGGCTAAAATCCATTCCTGAGATTAATTTTAGTTTATGGAAAGTGATTTATGTTGGCAAATGCACACTCCAATGAGAAATTGTAGGTGATTGAAGGTATTGTCATTGATGGTAACCTTACAATCATATGATTCTGGCAGGCACCGACACTCACAAACTCTACACCGACATACATTCACCAGCACCAAAAAGATTGATTACCGGCACCCTGACCGACATGATTTTATTATTGCAAAAATGTAATTAATTTTAATATCTTTTTGAAAGTCAACAAGGCACATTGTAATAAGACTCATATATAAGTATGAGATCTTAGAGAACATTTGTATGTAGGATATATGATGGATATTATGTGCGAATACTAAGGCAGAGTTTGGTATAAGGTTTTGGAAGTTGCAAAGCTTAAACTGGTACTGGATCTGGCATAGCAGATGCCCTTTTGTAACCGTAGATGACATTGGATTTTCATAATCAACTTTTGTAAGTCAGTGAGACTTCTCTTTTTGTATGTAAGCAGTGAGCTTTAGGCAGTTGGCCTTCCTGCATGTGCAGGCCCCTATGGTAATGATAATATTCTCTTATTGGCTAGTAAGCGAATATTATGGGTCACAAATCCCAACGAGGTTTTTCCCACACCAGGTTTCCTTGTTAAAAACATTGTGTTATGGTGTTCTTTTCATGTTGTGCTTATTGTTCTTATTTACTGCATTAAATTTGGTTTACCAGTACATAGTTTTGAAATGTTTTTCATTTAGTAAGATCAGAAAATTCTATAACCAATTAGATACTAATTCACCCCCCCTCTCAGTATCTTTGGGAATCCTAACAATTGGTATCAGAGCCTGGTCCTCTATTTTCAAAAGCTTAACAACTTGAGGAAGATTCTGACACTGGTAGAGCTGGAAAACTTGAGGAAGCAACTAGAAACATCTCTTGTAGATTATGATGCAAAAAAGTTGAAGAATATGAAACTTGAAGATGATATGAAGGCTGCATAGGATATCATTCAAGGACTATAGAAAAATATCACTATTTCTAGGAACAAAAGAAGAGAACTTTCTGAGAAGATGTAGAGTGATGATGATGAGAAAGAAACTCTTAATGATCTGGTGAACAAACTAAGACAAGAAAACAGTACAATAAAGAATGAGATGCAAGATATGACTATGAGATTTTGTAAAGAGACTAAAAACAAAAAGAAGAATGAAGATGATTTGGCTAGAAGAATCAATGATGTTGCAAATAAAAATATAAGACTCAGTCGTGAGAATGATATGCTAAAGATAGATCTAATTCACTTAGAACATGATAAAACTGAACCCATGAGATAGAAAGATTTCTTGGAAAATGAGTTGGCTACTGCAAATCAACACAAGGAGAAATTAAAGAAAAGTTTAGAGGAACTTGATGACATGCTGAAGAATCAGAAACCTAATGGAGATACAAATGGCCTTGGCTTTGAAGTTGGTGAAAGCTCCGGTATTGCAAACAATCATGATCACAGCAAACCGGCAAGACAACCTAATGCTTACAAATTTAATGGGAAATGCTTTAACTGTAACAAGTATGGTCATAGAGCAAATCAATGTAGATCTAGAAATTATTAGAACACTAATACACCCACCGATCAATGTTCAAAATGCAACAAAGTTGGTCATAATTCAAAACATTGCAAAATGAATGTAAGATGTTATGTTTGTGGAAGATTTGGACATCTATCTAATCAATGCAGAACACATACCGACATAGGATATGGAAAAGCTATTCAGAAAAACAATGTAACTTGTTATGCATGTAACAAGATTGGACATATTGCAAAATTTTGTAGAAGTAAGACATCACCGGCAAATAACAAAGGACCCAGCTTGAAAGGAAAAGAAAAGGTTGAAGAGGTAAAGAAAGAACTTTCAAAACAATGGATTAGAAAGTCTAACATGAATGTTAGTGAAGCTATTCCTTCACCGGTAGAATAGAGTATCACTCCATCAGCAGGAGATTCTTCATCTAACTAAAGGAAAATCCTTTGGGGGTAT
Organism: Cryptomeria japonica; assembly: GCF_030272615.1. Classification (NCBI taxonomy): domain Eukaryota; kingdom Viridiplantae; phylum Streptophyta; class Pinopsida; order Cupressales; family Cupressaceae; genus Cryptomeria; species Cryptomeria japonica. The sequence goes on along the minus strand of NC_081405.1, from coordinate 244,931,810 downwards.
GACAACTAATTGAAAACATGCTAATTAACCCTCAGTTGATGGTGAGAAGTTGGATTACTTCTTTACCGGTAGATGAGTTAATCTTTGACTTAACCGATAGGTATTAAATGTGGTAGTTGAAGGCAATAACACTATAAAGCAAGTATTTTGGTTCTTTTTTAATCTATCAAGCATTCAAATCTCTAGAGAGCGTGAAAATCCCGAGCGAAGACATCCATAGCGTGAAGTGAAGCAAATCATCCTAAGGGTAGTTTAAGGTATTTATAACAATGGATTCTTCCTCTGCACCTGAATTTATTGCAAACCCTACTCTGATTGAAGTTATCAAGCGCCCTAGACCCGTGTTCAAACTTATTCCCAAAATTGCAAAGAAAGATGATACCCTAGGAGCATTCTCGAGAATACCTAAGGGATTAGTTTATGCAGAAGATCCTAGAATGTATATACATTGTTATACTGAGGAACTAGGAGCTACAGAAATAATGAACATGTATAGGACTGTAATTTGTGATGAACATAGAAATGTTAAACCGGAACACAAGATTGTGGAAACCCTAGGTTTTGTGGACATTCTTAGTATCCCTGATTTTCCTAAGGATGTGATAAGAATTGTCTTGAGCAGAGTACATGGTGAGTTCTTTTGGTTGGATTCCATCCATAAGATTACTAAAGAGGGAGTTAGGGCAGTGACAAGCTTAACTTCCACCAATAGCAGGCCTGACAGAACTAAGAAGGTTTCAAATGACATTGTGATGACCCTGACCGGTGCAACATTTGACAAAAGATCCCTAAGAGTAAACAATGTGAAAGATATAAATGTTAGATTTGTTAGCATGATTCTTGGTTATAAGGCTACACATGCAAACAGACTAAACTTTGTTTCCAGCTTATGTATGAAAAGTGCATATGACATGGTGAATGACAATGCAAGAATTGATATATGTAAGTGGCTTAAAGATGAACTGATAGACAATTTGAAGAAAATCAAAGGTGATAAGAAAGAAACTTTCAGATTTGGCAACCTACTTGGGTGCTTAATGTTGTACATTACTAAGGAAGTACCCGGTATTGGTAGGAAAGACTTTGGTTTTGATATATCGGTAGGAAAACAACTATTAGACATACTAAATAATATGGGAGACGATAGGGAGAAAAACATAAATGAATATATTCAAACCTTGAAAGCAAGAATGAAGACAAGAATAAGGCTATCTCAAGCAATTGTTGATAAGTATCAAAAAGAGATATGCTTTGTGATCAAGAAAGATGAAATTTGGATGCAGGCAATTATCCCTAGGACTGTTTAGGTTACAAAGATGGGATATGAGGTAGATGGCAACATAGTTGAAACCTATGCAAAAGTCCTCTTAGAAGCAATGAAGGAACAAACTGAGAAAGTTTTTGGAAATGCGAAGACCATAGAAAGAAAAATCCAATCTAACAAAAGGATTAAGAAAACTGAATAGATAGTGAGGAAGGGAACAAGATAGGCTAAAGCAATAAAAGAATATGCATTAAAGAAAACTTTATTCAAGAGAGTGAGATGGAAGGACTTCAACCGGAAGCACATCTTTCACCAGTTGCAACTTCTTGTGACAGTGAGATACCGGCTGAATTCAAAAGGGTAGAAAGAAAGAGAAAACCCTCACCAGCACCCTCACCCACAGCCAGAAAGACAAGACAAAAACAACAGGTAGTTAGGCCTCCTGCTAAGAAATTGACACCAAAGAAGAGGAAACAAAAACAAGTTATTCCTCCTTTTGAAAAACTTTTGGAAGAGATCACTGAAGATGGAAAACTAACAAATATCAGAAAATTGTATAATACACTATCCAATGATGAAAAAGAGAGTATAGAAAATAGTGTAATCTTACACTTAGACATTTATAAGAAATTTTTGATGAAAATTGTAGATGACATACCCAATGACTTGTACAGAAGATTAGAATCTAGAAGGGTAGCTATTATTAAATTAGATAAGAAAATCAAAATAGAAAAACTACTTGCAGCTCACCCAGTGAACTCCACTCAAGAGATTGATGAGCTAATCAGTGAAGCTAACCAAACAATACTCTCAACTGGACACTGACATGTAGCATTAATGGTAGGAAGAGTAAATGAAATATCAGAAGAGATTGCAGATAAGTGGGACATATTTTTTGTTGAGAAGGAAAAACAAGAAGAACTTAAGAGACCAAAGACTATCAAAGTCTACCAAAAGGATAAGGGGAAAGGTAAGGTAGGTGGACCTCCAAGCCTAAAGATAACAGATAATTTACCCCCACCAACCTCTGATACTCCCCTAGTACAAACTGTTGACACACAACCAACAATAGAGAGTATGGATACACCACATGAGGATACAAATCTTGACTCTGAGGTGTTATACACATAGGAAGTCAATATTGTGGTAGATAAAGAAACAAATGACAAGAGGGATGTGGCAACAAAGCCACCAATAGTTGAAAATATTGGAATTGGGGCACAACAACAAACTGAAGCACCAAATGATCCCCTGGATATAGGAAAGGCAGATACCACAGGTACACATATTAATGTATCTACTAAGTCACCAATAGTAGAAAATACAGAGGTAAACCAAGAGAAACCAATAGATACATCAGAGTTAGAATCACAAAAACCGGCAGTGGATGACACAATGAAATCATCTAAAGCACAAACAAAGACACCATTAGGAGAGAACAAAGAGAAACCATCAGAGCAACAGGCTCTTGCTGAGGAAAACATTGAAAAATAGGTAGAGCAACAAAATTCATAGGTACATACTCAGACAGTACCACCGGCTACATTTGACAAGCCCAAACTTCTGGTAGCAGAAATGCAAACTCAAATTGATCCTCCAAAGAAAGAGGAAAGCAAAGCTACCACCGACGGTTTACAGATTGTGAAAATAGTTGGACAGTCATCCGGTACATCTATGACTAAATTCAGGACAACAAATGTAACTAAGGTACTCTTAGATTCAATAAAGAAAATAACATAGTGTAATGCATATATGTATAAGGCTATAGATGATATTTTACCAATTTTGAAGATGATAGCTCCAAAGTGTAACATAGAAAATAAAGATTCCTTGAGCCAATTAGACACATTGTCTAAGTATATAACCGGGAACCTAATAACACTGGATCAAATAAATGAAGACATCTTCAAAGAGAAAATGAATAAGGAAAAGGAAAAATTCTTTGAGGAAATAGTTAAGAAGAATAAGGAACAAATGGAAACCTTATTATCGGCATTAGGCGAGACAATTTTGGATTTCAAGAAATTGTATAGAGATACCTACAAAACTGACATTTTGATAGAGGACATAGATTTAGAGATCAGCAAAGCACAAAAAGAAATCAACAATATTGCTATCAACTTAATAAGAACATCAGATTCATTTTTGGTAGTTGAAAAGGAAATTGTAGTTCTTGAGGAGAAAATTGAAAAATTAGAAAAAGATAAAGAAAGAATAAAATCTAAGGCAAAGGACTTAAAGTGCAAACTAGGTTCGAAACTAGATAACCTCATTTCTTTGAGAAAAGAGATTTATGAGGCTTTGGTTCCAGGACTTAAGACACCGGAAGAGAAAATGCACATACTCACCGATACAATTCAAAGAACAGAAGTAGAAATAAAGGACAGCGAAAGGTTTAGCGACAGTCAAAATTTTGCATTGGTGGACATCTATCAGATTGTAACCCACCGCTTTGTCATTCAATGTCAATGGGGGAAGAGTGGAGATGACAAAAATGATCAGCAGAAGACATCATCAGCTCAGGGGGAGCAAACATTTTGGTAACATAGTTTTGATAGTTTTGGCAGATTCTTTTTGGACAATATTTTTGGATTTTTCTCATGAGTGTTGCCATCAATGCCAAAGGGGGAGATTGTTGGCAAATGCACACTCCAATGAGAAATTGTAGCTGATTGAAGGTATTTTCATTGATGGCAACCTTACAATCATATGATTTTGGCAGGCACTGGCACTGGCACTGGCACTGGCACCGGCACCGACAGACTCTACACTGGCATACGTTCACTGGTACCTTGGCCGACAAGATTTTGTTATTGCAAAAATGTAATTAATTGTAATATCTTTTTGAAAGCCGACAAAGCATATTGTAATAAGGCTCATATATAAGTATGAGATCTTAGAGAACATTTGTATGTAGGATATATGATGGATATTATGTGCGAATACTAAGGCAAAGTTTGGTATAAGGTTTTGGAAGTTGTAGAGCTTAAACCGATACTGGATCTAGCATAGAAGATGTCCTTTTGTAGTAGTACATGACATTGGATTTTCATAGTCCACTTTTGTAAGTCAGTGAGACTTCTCTTTTTGTATGTAAGCAGTGAGCTTTAGGCAGTTGGCCTTCCTGCATGTGCAGGCCCCTATTGTAACAGTAATATTCTCTTATTGGCCAATAAGTGAATATTGTGGGTCACAAATCCCAGCGAGGTTTTTCCCACACCGGGTTTCCTCGTTAAAAACATTGTGTTATGGTGTGCTTTTCATGTTATGCTTATTGTTCTTATTTACTGCATTAAATTTGGTTTACCAGGACACGGTTTTGAAATGCTTTTCATTTAGTAAGATCAGAAAATTCTATAACCGGTTAGATACTGATTCACCCCCCCCCCTCCCCCCTCTCAGTATCTTTGGGAATCCTAACAATTTCCTAGGTCTTTGTAGATTAAATTTTGTGAGGATTTTGGAAAAGTTATTCTGGCAAATTTTTGTCAAGATTTTTACTATGCATGAAAGTTGCAAGTTTTGGGAGAAATGGGTTTTGCTAGAGAAAATGTCCTTTGGACTGGTATTGATTTCGATATTTTGCTACAGTTGTTCTATCAATATTTATATATCTCTATGAAAATTACTTAGTTTACTATGGTAATAAATTTAATTAATTTATTTAAGAATTAAATTTATTGGTTTATTAAATGTATGGGAAATTTATATTAATTAAGTTCTTTGGAGAAATAAATTTTATTGAAGATGAAATTTATTTGTTTGTTTTTTTAGTAAAAGATTACCGAACTGAATCTATAAAGGATTTGCAAAGAAATACAAAATTCTCCTAAAAATCAGTTAAAGTGATTTTTGAATAACACGCCATTTTAAGTCTTCCTTAAATTAAAAATCTAGCACTGGAGACCAACATATTTGCTTGAAGTAGGGAAAAAACAAAGAATAAATTATAATAAATTATTTTCTGCTCTAATCAATGAATGCTACTATTAAGGCCTACAAAGAGAACCCTTTAGGAGATACTGCCATGCATCAAGGCCTAATGGTTCTTATTTATGACCATCTCAAGACCAACCAAATTTCCCTCTGTGGATTCTAAAGATGAGGGGTCTAACCCTGCCTTCTCAGGGGAAGAAGAGTCTGACAGTGACCCTTCGAGTGATATTGAGGATAGCATGGATGTTTCGGATTATGAAAGTGTGAAGAAGAGGAAACACATCGAAACTAGACCTTCTTCCTCTAAGGGCAAAAAGCCTAAAGGTAGATCCTAGATTAGCATTTCTTCGAAGGAGGAGGTATCGGACGACTTTGAGGAGGAGAACCCCCTAGGGTTGCTGAAGAAGAAGACAAAAGCTCACACTTGGACCAGGAAAAAGCACAAGAAGAAGGAGGAGATTGTTAAGGAACCAGAAGTCCACAAGCAGGTAAGGATCTTGGAAGTTGATCAAAATCTGGAGAAGGAGACCATGGAAGAGGCTCTCAAGGGTGAAGACACAACTACTACCTAGGACACCCCTAAAAAGGAATAGGCAACCCTTGGAAAAGCTAACCCTCCCCCTGAGGGTATGCAAGGTTTCATGGATATAATGGAGTGGCTTATTAATGGTTACAAGAAAGTTGTGGACGAAAACAAAAATCTCTGCAATAGAATCCTGATTTTGGAAACCATCAATACTGGGGAAGGGAAGACCATGGCTAATTATATAGAGGACCTGAAAAGTACCATTGCTAAAGATGAAAACATAAGATATGCCTTCAAACCCAGGTTTGAAAAAATAAAGAAGGATTTGCTGGAAAGGAAAAATCTTGCTGACGCTAATGACCAAACTATCTTGGATACTGTTAGCAAAGTCGAAAAAATTGAGGAGTGTCTAAAGAGCATTGTTGAACAGAGCCTAAGAATCCTGAAGATTTCAGCTAACAACACCAACACTCTCATCAGCAAACTGGATAAAGAAAAGAAAATCCTAGATATTGACCTGGATACTGAAGGAACAGGGGAAGTTCAAGGTCCCAGAACCTGTACCAGAGGAAAAAAGAAGGAAAAGAAACCTAACAAGGACCTAGAAGACCTTAAAGCTGTCAGGGCATCTTACGACGAGCTGGTGAAAAAGGTGGAGGACCTGTTGAAGAAAATAACTATGTAGCACCTTCTTTGTTTCTTTGTTGTTGTTTGTTTAGTTGTCCTTTTGGTTTGCTGTTTTTTTTGCCAATCTTTTTGTATGCAGTTCTTAAGCACTGGACTTTTTGGTGTCTTATTTTAATCTCCTATGTTAAAGGTTTCAAGTCCTGAAAACCTATTTTTTTAATTAATCAGAACACCACCACACTCTTTCCTTACAATGTTTGAAAAAACCAAAAAAAAACTCCAAAGAAGTAATACATCTACATTTTGTGGAGATATTCATGAATGCATATTTAGATAGATCAAAGGCTCTTTTGTCTAGTGAATGAAGGATGTTAAATTTTGAACTCATGTTTGATTTCAAGAGGCAATGTCATCTCATTAGTAGTTCGCTTGACTTTAGTTGAACCCAACTTCTGGTGCCGAAAACCATAAATCTGTAGTATTTTGTTGTCTACAAAATTGAATGCCCTCTCCATACTCTTCAAACAAAATTCAAGAGGGTAATTTGCATAGCTACCACAAGGCTTGCACCCCACAAAATGAGTCACAAAAGGCCACCTGTCATCTCCAAATCCTAGATGGTAATTTCGCACCATTTCTTCATACTTGTCCACCACACCCACCCAAAAGCCATGAAGATAATAAGAGTTCTCTAGAAAAACTTTATCGTTCCAGAGTTTCTTTTAAGTTATAAGCATATATATTAGAGCAAATTGGTCGTCTGCTTCAAATGTCAGCCTACCCTCAAAAAAAGCAGTGAGTACCCTACCCGCTTCATCTTTGATCTGACCCTTTGGACCCATTGGTGCCCATGCATCCAACATATCTAAAGACCATTGACAATTTTGGAGAAGGAAACTACCCGTATTCAATCCAATCCATGACTTTCTACCATAAATTTCTTTGTCCCAACCATGAAGGATTAAATTATAATCCTTGTACTTTTCCAAGGGAAGCTCAAAAACTATATCGACGAACATAGCATCACTATCCATCCACCATATCTATTCAACTTTGGGATGAGACAAAAGCCTTCGGATCAGAGGCAACCTAGCCCAGTAACTAGCCATCTCCTTGTCCAAATGGGCCATGTTGTAGATGATCTCAATGCCATGGAGCCTACAATAATCTATCTTGTTCTTGATTGACTTCAACAGATAGTGATCCCCAACTGGGTTATCACATGGACGAGGTGGAGAGCCAGTGACAAGCAAAATCCTAGGCCTTCCATTGATAGAACTAGGAAATTGGGGATTTTCCTTTAACCAAGTTTCTCTTTTCTGATCCCAGTCACTAATCTTGGGCCCTAGACTATAAACAAATGTTGAATTGGGATCAATCTTCAATCCCATTTGATCCTCTTCATCATCAGGTTTGTGCCGAATTTCTTCCAACACCCTGGCATTTTACTTTGCCACACTCTCACTAACTTCGTCTGCATCCCCACCACCAAAATTACCTACCCCAATGGTACCTCTCAAGACAAGTATAGTCACAAACCCACATAGGATTGGGATTTTGAAATTGTTGCAGGTCTTGTTTAACTGCTTGGCCCTAGGCATCCCAAAGGATCTCCCATTCGAGGCACCCCTTGTCGAGGGTAGAACCCTCCTGCTAGTCTCCCTCATCACAAATACAAATCTATATCTATATTATATTGTATCTATGACTATGTATCTATATCTTATTTCAAGGGCAATGCAGAAATATAAAGAGGATGCTTGCTTACCTACACAACGCAACATCACAATGCTAAAAGACCTTTAAAATTTATCCCCAACACCAAATCTGTGTCACTTTTGTGAGATCAGTGGCTCCTAGAACCTCGTTAAGATACTTTTTTTTAACTTCAATATCATCTTCCAAAACAAGAAGAATCCACAAAATGCACTGCTCCTCACAATCAAATTTCTAAACCATTAAAAACCCAGCTAACATTTTACACGGATTGGACTGGATCTGCTCTCCAGAGACCCAATAATCAGAACCCATTTGCAGACTAAATCTAAACTCTAAAACAAGATCAAATTTATTTGTTACTGTATGTTATTGAATTTTTTAATTAAAACAAAATCTCTGTCAATTCAAATTTGTTGAATTGAATTTGATGCTCTGCAAAAAGGATTAGAAATTCTGTTTGATGGCAACACACACAAGATCACAAGAAACAAACATTAGTGTTAGCAACAAAAGATTATCCTAAACAGGCATATCAAGAGAGATATTAAGCATGAAATAGAAAGCATATAAACATAGAATAAAATAGCTAATCAAGATGCTCATAGTTGCTCCTCCCTTGTTCCTCTCCTCTCAAAGTCCCAAATGAGTGTAGCTCTCAGCTTTTAGCACTAGCCATGGATGCCATATGGAGATTCAAGATGGTTGAATATGATAAGCAAATACTATGCAAGAGTAGATAGTGATGCTATGAAAAAGCTCTATGCTAATGCCAGTATAACAACAATACTCTAATGTTTTTTTTTTTGCTTGAGGAGAAGGGTTCTATTTATAGAAGAAATGGGGAAATGAAGGGTTAAGATTGAATGGTTTAATCAAGGGCCAAGTTTGAAAGTTGGCGATCCATGTGCACAATTGGCACCAATAAAATGGTGACAAGTGTCAACATAGGATTGGGTTGAGAGAAGAGGTTGGAGGCATTAAAGGCCTGAGAAGATCTCATGGTTATCTAGAGGCTAAGGGTCAAGTCCAAATTAAGATTACCCACTGGATTAAGAGTTAATCCAAGGATAAACCTTTGTGGAAATGTTTAAGAGATAATCATGGTCAAAGCATTAATGGCCTGATGAGACCTTTGGGTTGGGTAGAGGTTGAGTCAAAACAAATGTTTTAACCATGTGGGAGGGTTTGAGGTAACCATTAATGGTTATTGGAGACTTTGGGGATTAAGTGGTTGAAGGTTGAAAGCCTTCAATGGTTATCAAAGACTTTGAGCCATTTAGTGGTTGAAGGTTGAAAGCCTTTAATGGTTATCAAAGACTTTGAGGGTTTGAGAAGTGACTTCCCTTTTGCTTAGGAATGTGACAAAGTTTAGAGAAGGGGTTAGGTTATTTAGAAGTGATTAGAAAATTCTAGAAGGGGTTTAGGCATGCAAGTGGATTTTGTAGGAAAATGCAAGTGGGAGAAATTTTGGTATTTTCAATTAAAATAAAATCATTTATTTCAATTAAATGGTGTAATTTGCATTTGGATAAATATTCAAATAAATATTAATTTATTTAAATGAGAAAAAGGAAGATAAAGCATTTAAAATGCTTGAAGACTTTGAGGGAAACCATTAAAGGCTTGAAGACTTTAAGGAAAACCATTAAAGTCTTAAGAAGACTATAGAAGGAAGCCATCAAGTTTGAAGACTTTAAAGCCATCAAGTTTGAATACTTTAAGGGAAACCATTAAAGGTTTCAAGTGGGTGAGGATAAATAGGATTTTAAATAAATAATTTATTTAAAATAGTTGTGCAACTTGCTTTTGTAGGAAAATACAAGTGGGTGGAGGATAAAGGTGATTTAAATAAATTATTTATTTAAAATAATTGTGCAACTTGCATTTGTAGGAAAATGCAAGTGGGTAGAGGATAAAGGTGATTTAAATAAATGTTAATTTATTTAAATGTGAGAGGTGGGATTTTGGGGGATTTAAATAAATATTAATTTATTTAAATGTGAGAGAGTATTTAATTAAATAAATATGATTTATTTATTTAATTAATGGTCTGAATTTGGTTAAGTGAATTAAATCAAATAAATTGAATAATTTATTTAATTAATAGGAGAAGAGGGTTAAGATGAATTAATTAAATATTAATTTAATTAATTATTAATTGATGGTTAAATAATCAAATAAATACTAAGTATTCATTTAATTAAGTGGACAGATTTATGTGACTACAGAATTAATTATATAAAATAATTAAATAAAATAATTAAAACAAGGGGGAGGCAACAGCCTGCTACCCCATGGTAGCAATGCTACCGTAAGGTAGCAGTGCTACCCCATGCTAGCAGTGCTTCCATAAGGTAGCACCTGCTACCGTGAGGTAGCAACGCAACCTCAAGGTAGCACCTGCTACCTTGCGGTAGCACTTGCTACCTTGCGATAGCAGGGGCAACCAATAAACCGCGCCTTCCTTTGTATTTTCCCACCGAATTTATAATTTCGGTTTTATTTTAATTTTTATTAAGTTTAAAAATACTATATATATATATATATATATATAGTATTTTCATTGTTTTTTAATTATGTTATTTTGGAAATAAAGTAATGCATAATTATTGGAAATAAAAGTTATTGCAAAATTAAATCTTCATTTTATTATATATTTTTCATGTGATATAATTATATGATATTATATTCTAAGAATATATATATTTATGTAAATATATTATATTATTATATATATTTGAAATTTGAAATTTAATTTAGATTATTGATATAAGCTAATCGGATTTATTTATAAATTAATCATGAATATATAATTAGGGGGTTAATTTTAATATGGTTTTATTTGATCTTATTGGACAAATGACAGCATTGATTTCCTTGTATTAATATAGTTGCATTTTTTTATTTTTTGGAAAATATTTAATTGCAACTATTTTATGCTTTTGGTTGTTTAAAGAAAAGATTGCCTGTATTAGGATCTTGTGTAAATGGTATTTGTAGTCAAGCTTAATTTCGTTGCAATTCTGGTTGAGTTGTCATTATGTCATATGTTGTTATACCCCCTTGGTCAGGTGTTGTTGTATAACCTTGTTGATATGAGTCATTGTGTGTTTTATTCCATATGGTCAATCTTGGGTTAGTGATTGTGTATCCTTCACTTGAGGTTTGTCGGCACTAGATATGGTTGTCAGTTTTGCCATAGAGTTCTCCTAGAGAGACCTTTCCTGTAAGTGTCCTATGAGAGAGAGTGACTTTCGAGCGAGGGTCACGCCCAAAGTGGATGGCAGGATAACCCCTCAAAATTCAGTTAAGAAGTGATAACCTAATAATTGATTAGGGGGTGGGTAGATTAAATATTAATTAAGATAATATGCCTCGCACATGGTTGAGTGCTTGTATAGGCTCAAGATGTGGTGAGAAGGCCTGGAATGGCAAACCTATCACTTTGTCTTCATGAAATGATTGGTAGGGTGCACATGAGGCTTAGGTGGAGCTGGGGATTCGGGAGAGGTTACCAGGATAACCCAAGATGGGGGACGGGACCTATGGAGGCCTAGCAGGGTAACCACCTTAAGCCATGAGATGACACTCTCTCCTTAGAGTCACTAGTGTTTATGAGTTGAGTCACATGGATGTTTGCGGAGTCATGTAGTTCTATCGTACTTGTCTTATTTTGCTTGCTTGAGGGTCTTCTACTATCTCCTAGCACGGTGGGGTGGTTCCATTTCGGGATCACATGGTCAGGTGGTAGTGCCACTTCCCATTGGATGTTCTGGTTTGTATCTACAGGCGAGGAAAGGCTTCGCTGGCATTTCTTGGTTCATGGTTCGTGGTTCATGTACCAGCTCTTGTTCGTGATCATTGTTCAGTTGAGACCTTGTGGTCATTGTATCAAACTTTTATGTAACCTTGATATTGTAACTTTTGGTTCCGTGGTATTTTTGGAAGCCATGTATTTATGGATATTGTAATATTATATCGGTGGAATATATGTTAATTCAGTTGCTTTGATCTTTTGTATAAATGGTTTATGGATAAATAAATGCTTTGGAATACTTTGATTCTTTCATTATGGAATGTAGATGTATGTGTAGGTTTATTCTCAAGCACTTAATTTACCTTATTAAAATGGACAATTGGATTAACCATGGTGTTAATATAATCTGTGAATTAATCTTCATTGGTAACCCTTAGGAAATCATGTGTTAAGACTTCCGTGCAATTATTATAATTAATGCACTTAATCTTAAAAAAAAATATTTCACCCTTTAGTTGCCTAGTTGTGTTGTTTTTCCTTTAGGGTTTATGACAGGGCACTACATAAGGTTAGGGTTAGGGTTAGGGGTTAGTGTTATGATTATGGTTAGGTTTATGTTGAGGGTTAGGAATCACATTATGGTTACAGAAAATATTTAATTACGGTTATGGTTAGGGTTAGTCTTTAGCTGTGTTGTGCTACAATTCAATTAGGATCCAGTTAGGGTTATAAATAGTGTTAGAATTTGAATAGGGTTAGGGTTAAGGTTCTTCAATAAATGTTGATTTTATGATTAGGGTTAATATTTAATTAGGCTTAACTTAATTAGGGTTGGGGTCAATGTCAAGTTAACTTAAGGGTTAAGACTATGTTAGGGTTCATGTTGTTGTTTAAGATAGGTTTTAGTTAAGGTTAGGGATCAATTAGAATTAGTGTTATGATTAGGGCTAGTGTTGAATTAGGGTTATAATTAGTATTAGGATTCTAGGATTCAAATAGGATTAGAGTTTAGGAATAATTCATGGTCTTAGGGTTAGGGTTCTATAATAAAGCTTATCTTTAAAGTTAGGGTTAATATTTAATTAAGATTAGGGTTAATTTATTGGTTAGCTTGGCATTGGGGTTCAATTAAAATTAGGGTTTGATTAGAAGTAATGTGAGGGTTAGGGTTAGTGTTCTTGATTAAGCTATATTAAAATTCAAAATTAGGGTTTCAATTAGGGTTATAAATAGTGTTATGAATCAAATAGGCTTAGGGCTTGAGGATAAAATATATTCTTAGCATTAGGGATTTATAATAAAGCTTGAGTTTAATGTGAGGGTTCATTTTTAATTAGTGTTATGGATACCATTTAATTAGGGTTAGGGTCAAATTATGGGTTACATTAGCATAAAGGTGAAATTAGGGTTAGGGTCAATGTTAAGATGAGTTTAGGGTTACGACTACCTTAGGGTTTTGGTTGTTGTTAGGGTTAGGGTTTAGGCTTAAGGTTAGGATTATGGTTAGGCCTAGGATTACGGTTTAGGGTTATGGTTAAGTTTAGTATTTACATCATGAATATGGTTAGGGTTAGAGTTAGGATTATGGTTAGTGTAAAGTTTACGATTTAGGGTTAAATTTAGGGTTATGATTATGGTTTGGGTAAGGGTTTACGACATGGTTTGGATTAGGGTTGTAATGCATAATGTATAATTGTATGTTTATTGTATTCTTTCCCTATATGGTAAGAAAATTTGAGAAAGTGGGTGAGGGAAAATTGAAGACCCAAACTGAAGACACATACTTAAATCTAAAATATTAAAAGTAGGGGCTTAGGATTATGGTTAGGGTTAGGGCTTATTATTATGGCCAGTGATATGATTAGGGCTAGGTTTATATCATGCTTAAGTCAGGGATTAGGTTTAGAGTTAGATGTAGGGTTATGGTTTAGGTTTTAGAGTTAAGACTAAGGATTATTGCTAGGTTTAGGGTTAAGATTATGATTAGGGTTAGGCTTTAGGGTTATGGTTAGGATTATGGTTATGGTTGTAGTTTATATCATAGTTGAGGTTATAGTTAGGGTTAGGATTATGGTTAGTAGGCTAAGGGTTTAAGGCTATGGTTTATATTGTAGATAGGCTTAGGGTTTACATTAGGATTAGACATAGGGTTAGGGTTAAATATTAGGGTTAGGATTATGGCTAGGGTTTAGGGATGAGATTAGGGTTAGGGTTAAAGCTTAGGTTTAGAGTTATGGTTGGGGTTTGGGGATAGGGTTAGGGTTATAATTAGGGTTAGGATTTATATCATGTTTAGGTTTATGGCTGAGGATTATGGTTTGGGATATGGTCATGGTTAATGTTAAAATTTACATCTTATTTTGAGTTAGGTTTAAGATTATGGTTAGGCTTAGCGTTTAAATTTATGGTTAAGATTATGACTAGGATTGGGGTTTATATCATAATTAGGTTTAGGGTTATGGTTGGAATTATGTTTAGAGTAAGATAAGGGGCTAGGGTTATGATTAGTGATAGGGCTAGTTTAATTTAGGGTTAGGTTTAATAGGGTTGTTCTTCAACTTGGTGGTTATAGTTTTGATTTTAAAAATAGCGTATTATTGATAAATTCATTAATTTTAAATTTAATTATTGTATGTACTGTTTCTCAAATTTGGGAGGTTATATTTGTTATATTTAACAAATTTTGGAGGATATATTTGTTATATTTAACAAGTTTAAGAGGTTATATTTGTTATATCTAACAAATTTGAGAGGTTTTATTTGTTATATTTAACACAGATGTTTTTCTAAGGTTAAGCTAGTTTTCTATGATTCATTTATTTAATTAAATTGCATGATTTCTTTCAATAATATATCTATATTATTTTGTTTTTGTTTTTAAAATATATTAAAAACCATTAAAAAATTCATATATCAAACTTTAATTAATTAAACAAACAAATAATAAATTTATACTTACATTAACCACATAAAAGAGGTAGTACACTGACAACTTTTATTACTCTAGTAAATTCATAAAAAAATTATTTTTAATTTTTTTCAAATAAATGGCCAAAGTTATTCCAATCAGTAATCAACTTAGGGTTAAATTTAGTTTAGGGTTAGGGACAGGTTTTCATTTTGTCTTGTAGTTTTTAATTAAACAAAAAATTAATATTGATCAATTCTTTAGTTTTCAATTGAAAAACAAAATCAAAATATTCAATAATTCATTAGTTTGATATTTCTATTTTTAATATACTTATTTATATAATATATATTATTAGGTTTAATTAAATTTAAACCTATATTGAGTAGGCATTAGTAGAAAGTAATAAACCTTAAAAGAATAAAGTATGTTTTAGTTACAAAATTGAAAAAAAAGAGAAATTAATCTACATATATAAACAACATTTCTATTTTGTTTTTACTTTTGCATGTAAATCAATTCAAATTCTAAAATTAAACTAATTTTAACATAAATTTAAAAGTAAAATTTGGATATAAGTAGAACCTTTCTAAATTTTTTCTCATATATAAAAAAAAAATCTATTCAATTAGGGTTGGAGTTAGTGTTAATATTTTATCCTAGCCCCAATAACTATTATGTCAATTAAACATAGAGAAAACAATGATTTCAAAAATGAAATTGTTGAATAACTAGCTTATATACCTTAAATTTTAATTTAATCTATATAAAGTACGCTAAGAGATATCCTTCTGGAGGTGCCTATTTTTTATCAATTTTACACCCTAAAATCAAATAAGCATCAGACAAGTGCCTCGAGAAGGATATTTCTCAGTGTACTTTATATAGATTAAAATAAAATTTAAGGTATATAAGCTAGTAGCAGTCGTGCGACGCACATGGAAAACATAGAATAAATGCAATATATAACTATATAGTATCATTTTCTTGAATTGAATTATATTATAGTATTATAATATTACTATATTATTATGCGGAGATATATGAAATTTTATATATCCATTTAGATTATTTTTAATAAATATATATGGGTTGCAAGATTAAAGCATATACTAAAATGTAAGATATATTAGAATTTATCTAATGATAATATAAAACTATATTTAATGGTTAGTATTATGGTTATAGATAGGGTTAGGGTTAGTTATTATTATGGATAGAGTTAAGGTTTACATCATTGTGAGGGCTATAGTTAGGGTTTGCATCAAGGTCAGGGTTTGGTTTAGGTTCAAAATTATGGTTAGGGTTAGGATTTAGGATTACTGTTAGGGTTATGGTTAGGGTTAAGAATACTATTATGGTTGAGGCTAAGGTTTACATCACTGTTAAGGTTAGGGTTAGGGTTGTGATTAGGGTTAGGTTTCAAGGTAAAGGTTACGATACCAGTTAGGGTTTATATAATGTTAGGGTTAACATCAAGGTTAAGGTTTGATTTAGTTTTAGGATTATGGTTAGGGTTAGGGTTAAAGATTACAATTAGGGTTAGGGTTAGGGTTTAGTGTTAGGGTTAAGTTTATGGTTAGGGTTAGGGTTAATTGTTGGTGTTTTAATTATGTTTAAGGTTCATTGGTAATGGTTTAATTATGTTATGTTTAGGGTTAGGGTAACCATAATTACAGTTAGGGTTAGGGTTATAATTATAATTGGGGGTAGGGTTTGGATTATGATTTGATGTATTATTATTTATTGTAAAGGTAGGGTTAGGGTAAAGGCTAGTATTATGGTTAGTGTTAAGGTTTACATCATTGTTAGGGTATAAAACTGATCAATAATAGGTGCCTTGAGAAGGATATCTCTTGGTATATATATATATATATATGATGCAATATGAAAGACATTAAATATGTTAGTATTATAAATTATTAAACATAGGGTTAGAGTTAGGGGTTACAGTTACAATTATTGTTATGGTTAAGGTCTACATGAAGGTTAGGGTTAGAGTTAAGGTTAAGGTCTATATGTTTTTGTTAGGGTTAAGGTTTAGGGTTATGACCTTAGGGTTAAGTTTAGGGTTATAACATGATTATTGTTAGAGTTAGGGATTAGGGTCATGATTAGCTTAGGATCAGGGTTAGTGATTAGGGTTATGGTTAGGTTAGGATTAGGGTTAAGATTATGATGAAGGTTAGTATAATGATTATGATTTATATCATGGTTAGGGTTAAGGTTATGGTTTGAGCTATAGTTTAAGGTTGGGGTTAAGGTTTAAATATATTAATATATAATTATACTATTGTATTATTAAGCTTAGGGTTAGAGTTAGGGTTTAGGGTTACGATTATTGTTAGGGTTAAGGTCTACATGATGATTAGGGTTATAGTTAGGGGTTATGATTATGGTTATGGTTTACATCATGGTTGGGGCTATGATTAGGCTTAGGGTTTTAGGGTTCTATTTGGGATTATGGCTAGGGTTAGGGTTTACATGATGGTTAGAATTAGGGACAGGGTTCAAGGTTAGGGTTAGGATAATGGTTGTAGTTTATATCATGGTTAGGGTTAGGGTTTAGGGTTAAGATTAAAATTATGATTAGGTTTAGGGTTAGAATTATGGTTACAATTACAGCATAGGGTATGTGTTAGGATGAAGGTTAGGGTTTGAGTTTAGTGTTATGATTATGGTTAGGATTCACATCATGAGTATTGTTAATATTTAATTAGTGTTTAATTAAATTGTATTATAAATAAATTAGGATTCATTTAGGGCTTTAAATAGTGCTACGATTTCAATTGGGTTAGGCTTTAAGGATAAAGCATGCTTTTAGGGTTAGGGTTATGGTTAATATTATTATTATGGTTATGGTTTACATCATGGTTGGGGCTATGATTAGACATAGGGTTTAGGATTCTAGTTAGGATTTGGCTAGGGTTGGGGTTTACATGATGGTTAGGGTTAGGGTTAGGGTTAGGGTTACTAGTTAGTGTTATGATTATGGTTAGGTTTATGTTGAGGGTTAGGAATCACATTATGGTTATAGATAATATTTAATTAGGGTTAGGGTTAGTCTTTAGTTATGTTGTGCTAAAATTCAATTAGGATCCATTTAGGGTTATAAATAGTGTTAGAATTTGAATGGGGTTAGGGTTAGGGTTCTTCGCTAAATGTTGATTTTTTTATTAGGGTTAATATTTAATTAGGCTTAACTTATGGGTTACATTAGTGTAAAGTTTTAATTAGGGTTGGGGTCAATGTTAGGTTGACTTAAGGGTTAAGACTATGTTAGGGTTCATGTTGTTGTTTAAGATAGGTCTTAATAAACATTAGGGATCAATTAGAATTAGTGTTACGATTAGGGCTAGTGTTCAATTAGGGTTATAATTAGTGTTAGGATTCAAATAGGATTAGAGTTTAGGAATAAGTCATGGTCTTAGGGTTAGGGTTCTATAATAAAGCTTATCTTTAAATTTAGGGTTAATATTTAATTAAGATTAGGGTAAATTTATGGGTTAACTTGGCATTTGGGTTTAATTAAAATTAGGGTTTGATTAGAAGTAATGTGAGGGTTAGGGTTACTGTTCAATTAAGCTATATTAAAATTCAATTAGGGTTCAATTAGGGTTATAAATAGTGTTAGGATTCAAATAGGCTTAGGGTTTGAGGATAAAATATATTGTTAGCATTAGGGATTTATAATAAAGCTTGATTTTAAGGTTAGGGTTCATATTTAATTAGTGTTAAGGATACCATTTAATTAGGGTTAGGGTCAAGTAATTGGTTACATTAGCATAAAGGTTAAATTAGGGTTAGGGTAAATGTTAAAATGAGTTTAGGGTTAAGACTACCTTAGGGTTTTGTTTGTTGTTAGGGTTAGGGTTTAGGCTTAAGGTTAGGATTATGGTTGGGCTAAGGATTACTACTAGGGTTAGGGTTAGGATTAGGGTTAGGATTTAGGGTTATGGTTAGGATTATAGTTATGGTTGTAGTTTATATCATGGTTGAGGTTACAATTAGGGTTAGGATTATGGTTAGTAGGCTAAGGGTTTAGGGCTATGGTTTAGATTGTAGATAGGGTTAGGGTTTACACCATGGTTAGCCATAGGGTTAGGGTTAAAGATTAGGGTTAGGGTTATGGCTAGGGTTTAGGGATAAGATTAGGGTTAGGGTTATGGCTAGGGGTTTGGGTATAGGGTTAGGGTTATGATTAATGTTAGGCAGCTGAGGATTATGGTTTGGGATATGGTTATGGTTAATGTTAAAATTTACATCTTATTTTGAGTTAGGGTTAAGATTATGGTTAGGCTTAGGGTTTAAAGTTATGGTTAAGATTATGGCTAGGATTAGGGTTTATATCATGATTATGTTTGGGTTATGGTTGGAATTATGTGTAGGGTTAGATTAGTGGCTAGGGTTATGACTAATGTTAGGGTTAGTTTGATTGAGGGTTATGTTTACGGTTGTGCTTCAATTTGGTGGTTATAGGTTTCAATCGAAAAGAAGGTTATTATTGATAAATTCATTGGCTACAAGTTGAGTTTTGATTGTATTTTTGCATTGTGATTGTCCTCTTTAGTAGCGAGTTTCCATTTGAATGCTACACCTTTAGACACTACTGATACTAATTCCTCATTCTTACTTTTGTATCATTATTTGTATCATGATTCATTGATTGTGATTGTGCAATGACTTTTGACTGATGAATAAGGTTGCTACTCCATCCATGTTGTCATTAAATTCTCTTTAACAGTGTTGCTTCTATGATTTCTAAATCACGGTTTTTTATTGTACTATTGTAGTGAACAAATATTGTATAAAAGGCTTTGGTACAAACTATATTTTCTATTTGAAATTAATCACTGTCTACATTTTAGACAAGAAGATTATTCATATTATTAATGTTAGGTCACTGTGCTGCTTCTTGACAGTGACTGTGTCTTGTGTGATCTTTTGAGTTAATGTAGGCACTATTTTGAAATTACACTCCATTTCTAAAATATAGATGCTCTCATTGCTAATGATTTTATATCATTATCATATTGTCTCAGACTTGTGCTCTTTGCATCTCACAGTGCACCGCTTTCTTGAGACTCTGACCTATACATGTGTATTGTACTATGACACCTGATGACTGATTTTTGTTCATAGGGGACTGTATACTTGCCTTTTTCTTTGTTAGATGCATTAATACATAATGACCTTAGCAGTGAAGTCACAATTTTCTCATTTTGATAGTTCATCCTATTGTATATTGATTGTCATACAACCTTTCCTTTTTTATTGTCTATTGACTTGTGGAAAGCCAATCTTTGTCTGATGTTCTAATACTGTTTCCATTATGCTATGGACATCTATTTGAGTCTTCTAATTTTTTTTATTGGTCTCTACAGATCAATAGTCATTTATGCCAGTTCTTACTAAGTTGACGTTTTTGTTTTATATTTTATGAAAAATAAGGAAATCTCAGCCCTATTGTGACCTCACATATTGCCCTTATTCACATGATGACACTATTCAATTTTTGATTCGTGAGTGTTATCAAGTTCATGTTGTATATACTGTCATTGAATGATAGTATGTGGGATCATGGCTTGATGTACTCATTATTTGATAACTGGTTAGTGTCACCTTGTGGGTGACGACATGTATGCTGAGCTCAACCGCTTGGGGAGCCCATTTTAACCCACATACATGATATTTTTGAAATAAAACCTGTATATGCATGTGAAACAAACAAGTTAGATAAGAACATGATTCTTGCCGATATCTCATGGCATCTTTTATGCATTGATCTACTATGTTCTGGAAATGATATAGCAGTGTAGGCACAGTAGGAGTAGCATAGTGTATGTAGGAGTGAAAAGAATAACTCAGAGCTCTAACCGAATCATTTTTCTCTTTGTTTTAGGTCATGTCATCGAGCGGATAGCGGGATGCTTGGATCAACGAAGCTGACCAGAAATTCTTTCTACATAACTCATCAACCTATCCAGGCAATGATGGGTTCTTTCTTTCCTTTATCCATACATTCTTCTTCTTCTTTTGTGTTTATATTTCTATGATCAGTGTGATCTCTTCTCAGCTATTCCCATAGTTTGTGTGGGATCTTATAAACAGTTTGCTCTTTATAAATAAAAATCTTTTACATGCAGATGGTTTACTCATGTATGTCTTTCTCGATTTCAACATTGCATATTTGGAAATAAGATACTTGTATGGTATACATGTTTATTTAGTAAAGACATCAAACTTTTGGAAAAAAAATGTGTACCTTTTTTCTGCAATACATAAGATGTAATGCCCCGCCAAGAAACCCCGAAGGGATAAGCTAAAACACATGAATAGAGTGCAAATAATTTTTTTATTTTAAAGATGAACACAACATTAAGATACAATGAGATATCAAAATTTAGATTACATAGCAAAAGACATCAACGAACACCTACAGAGTTTCCCAACGTGATTACTTAATTACACATTTAACTTAACTCACACTAATAAATCCAATAAGTTGATTATCTTATAACGAGATAATTCTTAAACAAGGATAATTTCTTTCAGAAGACGAGAATATAAATCACAAAATAAGGTTCATCCATTAAGATTTATCTATACCTTTCGTTCCTATTTTTCATTAAAATTTAAGTCATGCATCTCATTTTATAGCACACTTTAATTTCATCATAAACTAATAAGTTCTTCTCATGCATACTTAATTTCCTTAACAATAACTGAATGCATTCCATTATACTAAGTTACATTCATTCATGATCCAATTTACTGCATCTAAGAGAGGACTACATACATGCATTTAAAATTAATTTCATCTTATCCACTTATACATTCTATCAAAATGTGAATCATACATGCTAACACTAAACATGAAACATAAGAACAAAAGCATCACATAACACCAAGATGATCTCGGAGTTCACCCCTAAAGGGCTACATCAAGACCCCTCTGATAATTAAATAAGTTCATAACACATAAGGTTCTCATTATTTACAATCCTGCCATCAAGGCAAAACATAACCAATATACAAACGACCACATCGGTCCATAAATACATAAACGATCCCTGAAAAGGAAAGGATCCATCTGAACATAATAGAAGCAAATACAACGGTCCACTGGAGCATCCACAAAACTAAGTCATCGCAACCCAAGGTATAGCATGAAACCAGGTTCTCACAAGGGCATAAGCAACATGATGACTCCACAAAAGTGCTCCTATCAAGACAATACAACCACACACTAGCGAACGTAGGGACAAGTGTCATCACACAACTTGGTATGGTTACCATGGCAGGTCTTCATAGGTTCCGGCCCATACACTGGGTTACCCTGGCAACCTAATCCGAACCTCCAGCCCATCCAAGCCTCATGTGGACCCACACATACTTTCGCGAAGACAAGGATGATGGTTTGCCATTTCAGACCTTCTCACAGCATGTCAAGTCTGTGTTAGCACTCGTCCCATGTGTGAGGCACAATTATCTTACTTAGAGATTAACATTCTAATCTACTATTAGGTTATCACTTATTAGACTCACTTTTGATGGGTTGCCTAGCAGCCACTTTGGGCATGGCCCCCAATCGAAAGCCACTTTCCCATACGACACTAGACTATACTCAAGCGACCTCAGAAACCAAGGAACACACATGGTCAAGCAAACGGAGTTCAAAAAAGAGGGAACAACCATCTAGTCAAACACGACTCAAAAGAGGTACACTTACTGACGGTACTCTAACCAGAGACCTGACCAACTATGGTCAACCACGAATCATTATTCGTCACCCAGATAAAGGATATGACCAATACAATACCACAACAAAATAGCAGTCAACTCGAGAACGAATACAAAAATAGGTACCCCAAATCAATCCATACGACAAGGTCCAGTCAAACAAATCAAGGCTTACCATTACTAAGCAAAAGCGAATGCAGAAATTAAACTTGCATACGCAACAATTGGTAAATACAATCTTTTTCCATATTGATTTAAACATAAAAGTCGATCAAGTTTTCTAAATGATCTAAGTTAGATTGCAGTTATCTACCTCATCTAGGTACAAATCGTTCTTGGTTTTCTAACTCTCTAAGGTTCAATTGCATCGAACATACATAAATGCATCATTATGAGTTTTTAAACCCAATTCACATAAATAAAATTAAATAAACTTTAACCAACTAAATATGATATTTATTCTTCATATAAAACATCATTCCCATACTGGATCAAAAACAATCTCTCCAATTTTGTCTTTTCCAAGCCCAATTACACTATACGGATCAAGGAAACATAAACATATAAGGAATCCAAATAAAGATAGTCCATTCCTACTTAACAATTATTTCCTTGCACATATATAGAAAATTACCAAAATTAAATATTAATTTCTATATATTTATTAATCCGCAATTAACAAAATATATACAATTAATAATAACAAATATCAAATTAAGTATCTAATTAGAGAAATATGCATTAATAATAAAATACAATTTGAAAATTAATAGTATATTGCCACTTATACAATTAATTAATTACAAATAATCATAATTTATTACTTAAATGCCATATTTAAACTTAATTAAAAACTTAATTAAAATTTACATTTAATAATATTAAATAATATATATATATATATATTGATAATAAAAAAAAATATTAAAAAAAAAAAAACAATTTAAAAAAAAAACAACTATAAAATGGGGGGCGGCAAAAAGGGTAGTCGGGCCCACCTCCCTTTCACGGGGGTTGGGCGGTCGTGCCCTAGCCGCGGCGGCACCACCGCAGTGGACGCAGATCTCGCGGTGCCCATGCGGCCACTGCGGGGGTTGCAGCTCGTTGTGGCCACCACGGGGGTCGCAGTTCGCTACGGCCATCGCGGGGGTCGCAGTTAGCTGCGGTCGTCGCTGGTTGAAGACCCGCGCAGGGGGAGGAGGTGGTGGGTTGAGCCTCCGCTCCCCGCTCCTCCAATCCCCAAATAAATTTTTTTTTTTTTTTCAAACAATATTAAAATTTGATTTTAAATAAAATCGATTTGTTATGCAAAAAAATATTTCTTTGTTTTATATTTTCTCTTTTCCTTTAACAACAAACCCCATTTTGTTTAAAACAGTCTCATAATGAGACTTAGAATAAAAATTTTCAGCATGATAGAGGTTTTCAAAATTGGAAGAATTTGTGGGATAACCAACCAAATAAATAATCTTTTTGGGCATAAGAAAGCTCATTTTCATGCAAGGATTCAAGCAATAAGCCAATATTAACTAATTTCTACAATAATTCATAACCTTGAGGGCAATCAATGGAGAAATTAAAACCAAAACAGCATGAAGAACATCCAAGCCCATTTTTCTTTTATTTAAACAATTAACCAAATTGATAAACAAAATTTCTACCTCAATAACCATTCCTGGAAAGATCTGACGGAGAGCCCCAACCTGCAGCTCAAGAAATCATTCCCCTTCCAAAATCCCCAAATTTTCCATCCAAAAATATTTCCCAAAAATATTTTTCCCAAAAAAAAATCAATCCCCAATATTTTCCAAAAGTCTAGGTTAAATGGGAAAGGTTTGACCAAAATTTTTATTTTGGATTTAAAATTTTTATTTAAAATAATTCCTCAAAATCATTCTTTTACAACTATATCAATAAATTAAATCTGCTTTTCAATTTAAAATTGATTTTCTCCAATAACTGAAATTAACCTTTCTATTTCAAAAATGCCAACCAGATTAAATTAATTCTATTTCAATTAAACTTAAATCTTTATTTTCCACAGCATAAACATAATAATTTTAACATTAAAATTAACCATTTAAACGAACTTGCTACCAACTTGAATTGTGCAATTCTAATAAATGATAAATCGTACAAAGGGGACCTAATTAATTCAGTCCCTAAAATACTAATGCGTAAACACACATTAAATCAAATTAAACACTAAGGATTAAATATTCGATTTAAACACACACACCAAACACGCAACCCAAGAACATCAAACAACCAGACAACCCGCAAACCCAACCAAAAGGGAAAACTGACGGACAACTAACGACGCTCACTTGAGCATGACTATGGTCAAACGAGGGTCTCACGACCACCTCATCCAACTCTAAGGATTAAAGAGGTACACTCAAACCTATGAATTCAAGTGGAGACAAACCTCGCACCCATGTGGCACTATACCTAAAGTCTCCTACAAGTAAGAGTCATACATGCATACATATATAAACTTAATGAAAGCATTAGCCCGAGATAATAACACGAAATAGGAGAATTAATAACTTGCATACAAATTGGTGTGAAAACCACATTAACGCGTATGCACTAAAATCAAAACATCTGACTATAATCATTATATTATGATAAACTAACCAAGATCAAACCGAGAATAGAAATTGATTAGGGCAGGGGTACTACATAAGACTTGTAATAGGTCACGAAAAAATTTAGGTGTGGTAAAATTTTGGTAACAGTTTTGGCGACCTCTCAGGGGTGTTTGCCTGCTAAACAGTAGTATCCAATAGCCTAGCATATCCATTGGGCATTGAGTCAATTTTGCCCTCTTCAAAACCTGGAATTGCATCTCACCATACTAAACAAAACTAAAAATGAAACTACAAAGGCTCTGCATACAATTGAGCATGTACACTGTGTGATCTAAACTTATGGAAAACTAAACTGAAAACTAAAAACTGAAAACAAAAATGTGCTGGAAGCACTTAGTGAACTGAAAAATTGTTGGAAACTGAAAATAAATACTCAAATTAGGAAAATTGAAAAATGTGGAGTGTTGGACAACACTTATTCAAATCAAACTACTACAACTCGTCTTATAGCTGGGCCTAGCAAACTACTGAAAACAAAACTGCAACTAGTTTACTATGTACATACGAAACTGTTAGTACTCAATAGCACAGTTTAAGGTGAATCTCATTGATAGGGATTGGCAACACCTCTCCATCCAACTTTGCAAGCTGGAATGCATTATTCTATTTGCATTTTGTGATAACATATGGGCCATCCCACATGGTATCAAACTTGGTATGTCTACCAGGTCTATTTTTTAACTCGTCCCACTTGAAAACAAGATCACCTTGATTAAATATATGTGGTACAACTTTCTTATCAAAGGTTCTCTTTATGCAAGCATGATGAACTTTTAATTTTTTGTATTCTTCCTTAAGAGTTTCTTCTAACTTCATAAGTTGAGCAAGCCTAATCTGCATTGGCTTCTCCTCAAGTAGCTCTAGCTCTTTTACATAATTGAAAGTTGGGAATTCAACTTAAATAGGTAATTTGGCTTCTTTGCCATAAGTTAAAACATAAAGAGAGTTACTTGTTGATCTCTTTGGTGTAATTCTATCATCCCAAATGGCTAACTTGAGCTTTTTGTGCAAAGTTCTCTGATTCTCAACAATGGTCTTCTTAATGACATTGATCAAGTTTTTGTTAGTTGATTCGGCCTGTCCATTACCCTGAGGGTAATAATTGGACAAGCTATTCAAATATATATTATGCTTAACTAACCAATCTGAAACTCTAAGACCAATGAAAGCTAAAGCGTTATCAGAAATGATTGATTTTGGGGTACCAAACATAGACAGTAAGTCTTGGTAGAAGTTTAGGACATAAGTTTCATTAGCTTCTTTCAATGGAATTGCTTATGCCCACTTTGTGAAATAATCAGTTGTTGTAAGAATCCATTTGTGACCTGCACTAGAAGGTGTATTAATAGGTCCTATAAAATCAAGCCCCCACTTTGCAAAGGGTTGCTCAACTTCAATTGGTTGCAAAGGCAAGGCTGCAAGCTTTTGTTTGCCTGCAAATAATGAACATTTTTCACACTTCCTCACCCATGAGTGAGCATCTTTAAACAAATCAAGCCAATAATAACCAGCTCTCATAATTTTTAGAATTGTTGTTCTTGCTGCAAAGTGATCTCCTACAGGTCCTTCATAAAATTCTTTCAAAACTCTTTCAATCTAATCTAGCTAATTGTGTCTTAATAGAATATTATTTTAGTCTTTTTTGAACAAAAAACCATCTGTTAAAGCATAAGGAATGACTTGTAGCCTAAAATACCTTTATTTTGACCTATCTAAACCTTTTGAACAGTCATCGGCTTGTAAATAATAGGCAATTTACTGATTCCAAGTCGCTGATACAAGTGGGACAATAGGTTGTTCTTCATTTTTGACTGTTGTTTCAATTTGTTGCTCCTGTTCAATAATATTTTTTGTACTTCCAGCACGTTGTTCACACAAAGCCTTGCCTCTAACTAGCTTGGTTACCTTGATTGAGATGTCATATTTCATTACCTTGGTTATCCAACATGCCCTTTTGTCATTTATGTCCTTGCTAGGCAAATACTCTTTCGTTGTATGATGAGCAACCATGAGCTGAATCGTATTGTTAGAAAGCATGTGCCTGAATTTCTTGAGGCTTCTTATAACAGCTAACACATGTTTTTCTACAAATGAGTATCTAGTTTCATAATCATGTAGAATCCAACTAAAGAAAGCAATTGGTTGTTCTAAGCCTTCATCATTTTGTTGACACAACACTACAGAAATAATGTCATCACTCCCAAAAGCATATAGAGTAAAATCTTTCTTAAAATTGGGATTAATGAGAGTAGGGGCTTCTGCAATTAGCTCTTTATTTTCTTCAAAATTGTTCTTACCTTCCTTAGTCCATTGAAAAGGAATATTTTTCTTAAGCATAGCTGAAAGTGGCTGCATCAATGTTGCAATATTAGGAATAAACCGTTTTATAAAGTTAATCCTACCTATGAAACTCTGGACTCCCTTCTTATGTGTAGTTAAAGGCAATGCAAGCATGGTTGTGATCCTCTCAGGGTCTATTGAAATATGTATGAGATGGTCAAGATGTTGATCACCATTCTTAGAAAAAAATGTTACATCATCTAAATAAACCAAAACAAACTTGTTAATTAGGCCATGAAATGCCATGTCCATTGCACACTGAAATGTTGCCCCTGCATTGGATAATCCAAATGATATTTTGTTATAAGTCATTTTACCCCACTTGGTGGTAAATTTTGTTTTGTACTAGTCTTCTTCTTTGACCATAATTTGGTTATATCTTGAATAACCATCAAGTAATGAGAACCTCTCTGAACCTGAAACAACCAGCAAAATCTATTCCATTGAAGGCTACGAATAATGATCTTTCAAGGAGGCCATGTTTAAGTCCCTAAAGTCAACACATAACCTGAGTTCACCATTCTTCTTCCTAACAGGAACTAGATTGGAGACCCAGGATGTGTGCTTTATGAATAAAATGGTGTTTCCTTGAACAAGTTTATCCAATTCAGTCTTCATTAGATGTTATAATTTTGGATTCAAAGGCCTTTGTTTCTGCCTTGCTGGTTTTGAATTCTCAACCAACTCAATGGTATGCTCAGCTAAGTGAGGATCAAAACCTTTAAGATCTTCATATCTCCAAGCAAAAATATCATTAAACTCTTGACAAACAAGATTGAAAGCATGTCTTTCTTTAGGAGTACATACCTTGCCAGTTTTCAGCAGCTTATCTCTGAAAATCTGAACTGATTCATAGTGTTCCTCTTTTATGAACAAGTTGCCTTTGTCTTTTCTGACCTGATCATTTATGTCAAAAATATTCTTAAGGGTTACCAAACCTTTGGGCTGCTTATTAATCTTCAATTGTAGGAATTGATTCTCATATTGTTGATTGAATTTATGTTGATTTCCAGTAGAAAACTCAGCATCTTCAATCAAAAAATTTGAAATTTGCTCATCCGATTCAAAAACCTGCTAATTACCATTGTTATCTAGGACTGAAGGTCTTATAAAAATCTTTATACAATTCTATCTTTTCACATTCTGAAGCTCTTTCGGGATATCAAATTGTGCATCAAAGGCTACAAGCCTATTTGTTTCTTTATTTTGACTTCTAGGTATGGACAACGGATTAAATGCATCAAAAGATTCAATTAAATCCCAAATTCTATGCTTGTACATCTTCAAAACATCATTTTTGGTGACATGGATATTTCTAACTTGGTTCACAACTAGTTTACTATCACCAAAAACTTGTAAACACTTAACTTTTTTTTGCCAAACCCATTCTAAGCCATGTGCTAATGATTCATACTTAGTTGTATTATTTGTACAGCTAAAAGAAAATCTGAGAGCAGTATAATATTTCATACCTTCGGGTGAAACAAGCATAACACAACCTCCAGAACCATTTTTTACCTCTTGAACTATCAAAATAGAGCTGCCAAACCTGATTTTTCTGTTGTTCTGATTGTTGGTCCAACAAAACATCCTCATTTTCAAGCTTAGGAATAACAACATCCTCCTCATGAATCATATAAACACCAAGACCTATTTCATCCATCTTGATGAAAGGAAATTCTGTAGTAGTTTGGGCTGCCCACTCATCCAATTTGACATCAGGTATGCCTTGAACAAGTGTATGTGGATCCTGGATAGGTGGTAGCTCATCATGGTCTCTGACAGCAAGATCTGCATTTATAGGAATTGGGGTGTATGGTTCTAAGTGGCAAGTGGTTTGAGATTATGACTTAATGGTCACCTTTGTACCATATTGGGTTCTGAAAAACAAGTGTAACCAATCAGCAGAAATGTATCCTCCTAATTTTGTTGTGAAACCTCTAGATAGGCAGATAGAAAAGTGTGGAGGTAAGTCAGCTATGTACATGTCCTGAGGTATTACAAAATTGGGACAAACATGCAAGGTCATACTAAGATCTTTGACCAATCTAACTGACTTAACTGTTGTTCCATCTAATTGTACAACTCCTCTAGAAACAGGCTCATAAATTAGACAAGTTTTTAGCATTAGGGTTAGGGTTATGGTTAATAGTATTATTATGGTTATGGTTTACATCATGGTTGGGGCTATGATTAGGCATAGGGTTTAGGGTTCTAGTTAGAATTATGGTTGGGGTTGGGTTTTACATTATAGTTATGGATAGGGTTTGGGTTTGGGTTAGGGATAGGGTTAGGGTTAGGGTTAGTATTATGATTATGGTTAGATTTATATTGAGGGTTAGGAATGACATTATGGTTATAGATAATATTTAATTAGGGTTAGGGTTAGTCTTTAGTTATGTTGTGCTACAATTCAATTAGGATCCAGTTAGGGCTATAAATAGTGTTAGAATTTGAATAGGGTTAGGGTTAGGGTTCTTTAATAAATGTTGATTTTATTATTAGGGTTAATATTTAATTAGGCTTAACTTATGGATACATTAGCATAAAGGTTTAATTAGGGTTGGGGTCAATGTCAAGTTGACTTAAGGGTTAAGACTATGTTAGGGTTCATGTTGTTGTTTAAGATAGGTTTTAATTAAGGTTAGGGATCAATTAGAATTAGTGTTATGATTAGGGATAGTATTCAATTATGGTTATAATTAGTGTTAGGATTCAAATAGGATTAAAGTTTAGGAATAAGTCATGGTCTTAGAGTTAGGGTTCTATAATAAAGCCTATCTTTAAAGTTAGGGTTAATATTTAATTAAGATTAGGCTTAATTTATGGGTTAGCTTGGCATTCGGGTTCAATTAAAATTAGGGTTTGATTAGAAGTAATGTGGGGGTTAGGGTTAGTGTTCAATTAAGCTATATTAAAATTCAAAATGAGGATTCAATTAGGGTTATAAATAGTGTTAGGATTCAAATAGGCCAAGGGTTTGAGGATAAAATATGTTGTTAGCATTAGGGATTTATAATAAAGCTTGAGTTTAAGGTTAGGGTTCATTTTTAATTAGTGTCAAGGATACCATTTAATTAGGGTTAGGGTAAAGTTATGGGTTACATTACAATAAAGGTGGAATTAGGGTTAGGGTCAATGTTAAGATGAGTTTAGGGTTAAGACTACCTTAGGGTTTTGGTTGTTGTTATGGTTAGGGTTTAGGCTTAAGGTTAGGATTATGGTTACATTGAGGATTATAGTTTAGGGTTATGGTTAAGTTTAGTATTTACATCATGAATATGGTTAGGGTTAGAGTTAGGATTATGGTTAGTGTTAAGGTTACGATTTAGGGTTAAACTTAGGGTTATGATTATGGTTAGGGTAAGGGTTTATGACATGGTTTGGATTAGGGTTGCAATGCATAATGTATAATTATATGTAATTGTATTCTTTCCCTGTGTGGTAAGAAAATTTGAGAAAGTGGGTGAGGTAAAATTTAAGGCCCAAACCAAAGACACATAATTAAATCTAAAATATTAAAAGTAGGGGCTTAGGATTATGGTTAGGGTAAGGGCTTGGTATTATGGTTAGTGATATGATTAAGGTTAGGTTTATATCATGCTTAAGTTAGGGATTAAGTTTAGAGTTATATGTAGGGTTATGGTTTAGGTTTTAGGGTTAAGACTAAGGATTATTGCTAGGGTTAGGGTTAGGATTATGATTAGGGTTAGGCTTTAGGGTTATGGTTAGGATTATGGTTATGGTTGTATTTTATATCATGGTTGAGGTTATAGTTAGGGTTAGGATTGTGGTTAGTAGGCTAAGGGTTTAGGGCTATGGTTTAGATTGTAGATAGGGTTAGGGTTTACACCATGGTTAGGTATAGGGTTAGGGTTAAAGATTAGGGTTACGTTTAAGGCTAGGGTTTAGGGATAAGATTAGGGTTAGAATTAAATCTCAAGGTTAGCGTTATGGTTGGGGTTTGGGTATAGGGTTAGGGTTATGATTAAGGTTAGGATTTATATCATGTTTAGGTCTATGGTTGAGGATTATGGTTTGGGGTATGGTTATGGTTATAAAATTTACATCTTATTTTGAGTTAGGGTTAAGATTATGGTTAGGCTTAGGATTTAAAATTATGGTTAAGATTTTGCTAGGATTAGGGTTTATATCATGATTAGGTTTAGGGTTATGGTTGGAAGTATGTTTAGGGTTATATTAGGGGATAGGGTTATGATTAATGTTAGGGTTAGTTTAATTGTGGTTTACGGTTGTGCTTCAATTTGGTGTTTATAGTTTTCAATTAAAAAATAGGTTATTATTAATAAATTCATTGGCTACAAGTTGAGTTTTGACTCTATTTTTGCATTGTGATTGTCCTCTTTAGTAGTGAGTTTCTATTTGAATGATACACCTTTAGACACTACTGATACTGCTTCCTCATTATTACTTTTGTATCATTATTTGTATGATGCTTCATTGATTGTGACTGTACAATGACTTTTGACTGATGAATAAGGTTGTTACTTCATCCATGTTGTCATTAAATTCTCTTTAACAGCGTTGCTTTCATGATTTCTAAATCATGGTTTCTTATAGTACTGCTATAGTGAACAAATACTGTATAAAAGGATTTGGTACAAACTATATTTTCTATTTGAAATTAATTACTGTCTACATTTTATACACAAAGATTATTCATATTGTTAATGTTAGGTCACTATGCTGCTTCTTGACAATGACCACTTCTTGTGTGATATTTTGAGCGAATGTAGGCACTATTTTGAAATTACACTCCATTTCTAAAATAAAGATGCTCTGAATGCTAGTGATTTTCTATCACTATCATATTGTCTCAGACTTGTTCTCTTTGCATCTAACAGTCCACGGCTTTCTTGAGACTCTGACCTATACATGTGTACTTTACTATGACACCTCATGATTGAGTTTTGTTCATAAAGGATTGTATACTTGCCTTTTTGTTTGTTAGATGCATTAATACATGTCACCTTAGCAGTAAAGTCACAATATTCTCATTTTGATAGTTCATCCTACTCTATATTGATTGTCATAAAACCGTTCCTTTTTTATTATCTATTGACCTGTGGGTAGCCAATCTTTGTCTGATGTTCTCATATTGTTTCCATTGTGCTATGGACATCCATCTGAGTCTTCTAGTTTCTTTAATTGGTCTCTAGGAATCAATAGTCATTTATGTCAGTTCTTACTAAGTTGAGGTTTTTGTTTTATATTTTATGAAAACTAAGCAAATCCCAGTCCTATTGTAACCTCACATACTGCCCTTATTCACATGATGACACTATTCAATTTTTTATTCGTGAGTGTTATCAAGTTCATGTTGTGTATACTGTCATTGGATGACAATTTGTACTATCATTGAATGAAAGTATGTGGGATCATGACTTGATGTACTCATTATTTGATAACTGGTTAGTGTCACCTATTGGGTGACGACATGTATGCTGAGCTCAACCACTTTGGGAGCCCATTTTTACCCACATACATGATATTTCTGAAATAAAACTTGTATCTGCATGTGAAACAAACAAGTTAGATAAGAACATAGTTCTTGTTGATATCTCATGGCATCTTTTTTGCATTGATCTGCTCTGTTGTGGAAATGATATAGCAGTATAGGCACACTAGGAGTAGCATAGTGTATGTAGGAGTGAAAGGAATAAACTGGAGATCTAATCGAATCATTTTTATCTCTGTTTCAGGTCATCTCATGGAGTAGACAAGGGGATGCTTAGATCAACGAATTTGACTAGAAAATCTTTCTACATAACTCATCAACCTATCCAGGAAATGATGGGTTCTTTCTTTCCTTTCTCTATACATTCTTTTGCTTCTTTTGTGTTTATATTTCTATGATCAGTGTGATCTCTTCTCAACTATTCCCACGGCTTGTGTGAGCTCTTGTAAATAGTTTGCTCTTTATAAACAAAAATGCACTACATGCAAATGTTTTACTCATGTATGTCTTTCTTGATTTCAACATTGCATATTTGGAAATAAGATACTTGTATGGCATACATGTTTATTTAATAAAGAAAACAAACTTTTAGAAAAAAATTGTGTACCTTATCCAAATCAAACTACTACAACTTGGCTTATAGTTGGGCCTGGCAAACTGCTAAAAATGAAACTACAACTTTTTTACTATGTAGATATGCAAACTGTTAGTACTCAATAGCGCAGTTTGAGGTGAATCCCATTGATAGGGATTGGCAACACCTCTCCATCCAACTTTGCAAGATGGAATGCATTATTTTGTTTGTATTTTGTGATAACATATGGTCCATTCCACATGGCATCAAACTTGGTATGTCTACCAGATCTATTTTTTAACTCATCCCACTTGAAAATAAGATCACCTTGATTAAATATGTGTGGTACAAATTTATTATCAAAGGTTCTCTTTATCTCAGAATGAGGAACTTTTCTTTTTTTGTATTCTTCCTTACGAGTTTCTTCTAACTTTATAAGCTAAGAAAGCCTAATCTACATTGGCTTCTCCTCAAGTAGCTCTAGCTCTTTTACATAATTTAAAGTTGGCAATTTAACTAAAATAGGTAAAGTGGCTTCTTTGCCATAAGTTAAAATTGTTGGCAAATGCACACTCCAATGAGAAATTGTAGGTGATTGAAGGTACTGTCATTGATGGCAACCTTACAATCCTATGGCACTGACAGACACCGGAATAGGTAGAGACACTGGCACCGGTAGCAACAAAGATGTTTACCGATACCCTGGCCAACAGGATTTTGTTTATTGCATTTTGTATTTAATTATAAAATCTTTCTATAAGCCGACAAGGAGAATTGTATTAGGACTCATATAAGTATGAGATCTTGTAAATCATTTGTAAGAAGTGAGAAATACATTGAAGGAATGTAATAGGTAGATGCAAATATTAAGGCAGATTTTAGAATAAGGATTATGGAAGTTGCATGAACTTAAACTGGTACTGAACCTGGCATAGCAGATGCTGAACCGAAGTAGTACATGAAACAGATGCTAAACTGAAGTAGTAAATGATATTTGATTTACATAATCCATTTTTGTAAGTCAGTGAGACTTCCCTTTTTGTATTTAAGCAGTGAGCTTTAGGCAGTTGATCTGCCTACATGTGTAGG
Organism: Cryptomeria japonica; assembly: GCF_030272615.1. Classification (NCBI taxonomy): domain Eukaryota; kingdom Viridiplantae; phylum Streptophyta; class Pinopsida; order Cupressales; family Cupressaceae; genus Cryptomeria; species Cryptomeria japonica. Next base: position 244,897,194 of record NC_081405.1, on the reverse strand, counting down.
CCCCTATTGTATCAGTAATATGCACTTATTGGCCAGTGAGCGAATATTGTGGGTCACAAATCCCACCGAGGTTTTTCCCACACTGGGCTTCCTCGTTAAAAATATTGTGTTATGGTGTGCTTTCTATGTTGTGTTTACTAATCTTATTTACTACACCATTTATGGTTTACCGGTACACTGTTTTGGCATGTAATTCATTAACTGGTTAGATACTGATTCACCCCCCCCCTCTCCCCTCCCCTCCCTCTCAGTATCTTAGGGAATCCTAACAATTAGTATCAGAGCCTGGTCCTCTATTTTCAAAAGCCTAACAGCTTGAGGAAGATTCTGACACCAGTACAGATGGAAAGCTTGAGAAAACAATTGGAAACAACTCTTGCAGATTATGATGCAGAAAAATTGAAGAATATGAAACTTGAAGATGATCTGAAGGTTGCACAGGAAATCATTCAAGGACTTCAGGAAAATTTCACTATTGCTAGGAACAAAAAAAGAGAACTTCATGAGAAGATACAGAGTGATGATGATGAAAAAGAAACTCTTAATGATCTTGTAAGCAAAATGAAGCAGGAAAACATGACCTTGAGGAATGAAATAAAAGATATGACTTATGAGGTTTTGTAAAGACATTGAAGACCGAAAGAAGAATGAAGATGACTTGGCTAGGAGAATCAATGATGTTGGAAATGAAAATCTAAGACTCAGTCATGAAAATGATATGTTGAAGACAAATATAATTCACTTGGAGCATGATAAAACCGAACTCATGAGATAGAAAGATTTCTTAGTAAATGAGTTGGCTACTGCAAATCAACACAAGGAGAAATTCAAGAAAAGTTCAGAAGAACTTGATGACATGTTGAAAAATCACAAACCTAATGGAGATACTAATAGCCTTGGCTTTGAAGTTGGTGAAAGCTCAGGTACTGCAAATAATCATGATCACAGTAAACTGATAAGACAACCCAATGCCTACAAATTTAATTGAAAATGCTTTAACTGTAACAAGTATGGTCATAGAGAAAATCAGTGTAGATCTAGAAACTATCAGAACACCAATGCACCCACCGGTCAATATTCTAAATGCAACAAAGTTGGTCATAATTCAGAAAATTGCAGAATGAATGTAAGATGTTATGTTTGTGGGAAATTTGGACACTTGTCTAATCAATGCAGAACACATACTGGCATAGGATATGGAAAAACTATTCAGAAAAATAATGTGACTTGTTATGCTTGTAACAAGATTGGACATATTGCAAAATTTTGTAGAAGTAAGGCATCACCGACAAATAACAAAAGACCCAGTTTGAAAGGTAAAAAGAAGGTTGAAGAAGTAAAGCAAGAATTTTCAAAAAAATGGATCACAAAGTCATATATGAATGTTAATGAAGCTATTCCTTCATCGGTAGAATATAGTATCACTCGATCGGCAGGAGATTCTTCATCTAACTGAAAATAAACCTTTTTGGGGGTAAGGTAAGAATTGAAGAACATGCTAATTTACCCTCGGTTGATGGTGAGAAGTTGAAAAACTTCTTTACCGACAGATGTGTTAAGTTTCACTTAACCGGTAGGTATTTAATGTGGTAGTTGAAGGAAATGACATTATAAAGCAAGTGTTTTGGTTCTTTTTTCATTCACCGAGCATTCAAATTTTCCAAGAGTGCAAAAATCCCGAGCGAAGGCATCCACAGCGAGAAGTGAAGCAAATCATTCAAGCACTTATACCTAAAGGCAGATTAAGGTATTTATATCAATGGCTTCCTCCTCTACACCTAAATTCATTGCAAACCCTACTGTAATTGAAGTTGTTAAGCGTCCTAGACCCGTATTTAAAATTATTCCCAAAATTGCGAAGAAAGATGATACCCTAGGAACTTTTTCAAAAATACCCAAAGGAGTTGCTTATGTTGAGGATCCTAGAATTTACATACATTGTCATATTGAAAAACTAGGAGTTGAAGACATTATGAACATGTATAGAACAACAATTTGTGATGTTAATGGAAATGTGAAACCAAAATATAAGATAGTTCAAACCCTAGGTTTTTTGGAGACTCTTAGTATCCCTGATTTTCCAAAGGATGTTATAAGGATTGTGTTAAGAAGAGTTCATGGGGAGTTCTTTTGGTTGGATTCAATTCACAAGATAAAAAAAGAGGTTGTTAGGGCAGTGACATGCTTACCTTCCACCGGTAGCAGGCCTGACAAGACTAAAAAGGTTCCAAATGACACCGTAATGACCCTAACCGGTGCAACCTTTGACAAGAGATCCTTGAGAGTAAACGATGTAAAGGATATCAATGCAAGGTTCATCAACATGATTCTTGGATACAAGGCTACAAATGCCAACAGATTAAACTTTGTTTCTAGCTTATGTATCAAGAGTGTCTATGACATGGTAAACAACAATGCAAAGATTGACATATGTGAATGGATGAAGGATGAACTGATAGACAATCTAAGGAAGATCAAAGGTGATAAGAAAGGTACATTCAGATTTGGCAACCTACTTGTATGTTTGATTTTATATATTACCAAGGAAGTACCTGGTATTGGTAGAAAAGATTTTAGTTTTGACATACCAGTAGGAAAACAACTTCTAGACATGCTAAACAACATGGGAGATGATAGAGAAAAGAACATAAATGAACATTTTCAAACACTGAAGGCTAGAATGAAAAATAGAGAAAGGCTATCTCAATCTAGAGTAGATAAATATCAAAAGGAGATCTACTTTGTGATAAAGAAAGATGAAATCTGGATGGAGGTAGTGGTTCCGAGGACTATTTTGGGTTATAGAGATGGGATATGAGGCTGATGAGAACATAATAGAAACTTATGCAAAATCCCTTCTAGAAGCCCCTAAAGAACCAACAGAGAAAATATTTGAAAATGCGGAAACAATTGAAAGCAACATTCAGTCACAGAAAAGAATAAAGAAAACTAAACAAATATTTAGAAAAGGAACAAGGCAGGCTAAAGCAATCAAGGAAGACATATTGAATAAAACTGGTATTAAGGAGAGTGACTTGGAAGGATTACAACCAGAAACACATCTTTCACTGGTTGCTACCTCCTCTGACAGTAAAATACTGGCAAAGTTTAAAAGGGTAGTAAGGAAAGGGAAACCTTCACCGGTACCTGCTCCTACACCTAAGAGAACAAGACAAAAACACTAGGCAGTTAGGCCTCCAGCAAAGAAGTTAACACCAAAGAAAAGAAAAGAAAAACAAGTTGTTCCTCCACTTGACAACCTTTTCAATGAGATAACTGAAAATGGTAACTTATCAAACATTAGCAAGTTGTATGATACTTTTAACAGTGATGAAAAGGAAAGTATAGAAAATATTGTTATCCTACACTTGGATATCTACAAGAAATTTTTGATTGAGGTTGTAGATGATTTACCCAATGAGTTGTATAGAAGGTTAGAAGCAAGGAGAGCAACAATTGTTGAATTGGATAAAAAGATGAAGGTAGAGAAACTACTTGCAGTTCAACCAGTGAATTCAACAGAAGAAATTGATGAACTGATAAGTGAGGCTAACCGGACAGTATTTTCAACCGGTCACCGACATGTAGCACTAATGGCTGGCAGAGTTAATGAGATATCAGAAGAAACTGCAGACAAGTGGGATATATTCTTTGTTGAGAAAGAGAAACAATAAAAGCTTAAGAGACCAAAGACCTTTAAAGTCTACCAAAAGGACAAAGATAAGGGCAAAGGTAAGGTAGGTGGTCCTCCGAGTATAAAGGTGACAGATAACTTACCCCCACCTCCTTCTGATACTCCACCGGCACAAAATGTTGATACACCACCGACAACTGAGAGTATGGAGACAACACATGAGGACACAAATCCTGATTATGAGGTGTTGTATACAATGAATATTGACACACAGGAAGTCAACATTGTGGTTGATAAGGAATCAAGTGAGAAGAGAGATGTGACAACTGAGCCACCGGTAGAAGACACTACAGTTGAGACAAATATTGAAGATACAATTGGAAACATTTAAATTGGGACTGAACAACAAACTGAACAGGCAACTGATTTCTTGGGTACAAGAAAGGAAGATACCACTAGTATACATACTGATGTATCTACTAAGCAACCAGCAATTGATAGAAATGAAAAATCTGTTGAAGAGGTAAACACAAATAAACTGGTAGAAAACACAATGTCACAATCAGAACAACTGGCAGTGGAAAGCTCTGAGAAACAGACTAAGGTACATACTAAGAAATTAGAAGAGAAGAAGGATGAGCTAAAGGTTCAGACAGAGACTGTGTCACTGACATCAGCTGAGAAACCTAAACCCTTGCTTGTAGAAATGCAGACTCAAACTGATCTACCAGAGGTCACCATAAGCAAAGAGGTTCCTCACACCGGCGGATTACAGATTGTTAAGACAGTTGGTCAATCATATGATTCTTCACTGACAAAATTTCGGCCAATCAATGTAATAAAGGTATTGCTTGATTCAATTAAGAAAATAATTGATTGCAATGCACTTGCATATAAGGCAATTGATGACACCATACCAATTTTGAAGATGATTGCACCCAAGTGTAAAATAGAGAATAAAGATTCTTTAGGCCAATTACACACATTGTCGAAGTACATAGCCGACAATCTTCTAACAATTGATCAAATCAATGAGGAAACTTTCAAAGAGAAAATGAATAAAGAAAAGGGAAAAATCCTTGAGAAGACAGTACAGAAGAGTAAGGAACATATAGATACATTATTACCAGCACTAGGAAAGACAATTTTGGACTTCAAGAAAATGTACAAAGATACATGTAAGACAAACATTTTGACAGAGGATATAGATAAAGAGATCAACAGAGCTCAAAAGGAAATCAATGACATTGCTGATAATTTAATAGGTTCATCAGACTCCATATCGGTAACAGAACAGGAAATTACCGGCTTTGAAGAGAAAATTGAAAAACTTGAAAAAGATAAAGAGAGATTAAAGTTTAAGGCAAAGGAACTGAAATGTAGACTAGGTCCTAAACTAGATATTCTCATCCCTTTGAGAAAAGAGATTTTTGAGGCTCTTGTTCTAGGACTTAAGACACTGGAAGAACAAATGCACATACTCACTGGTACAATCCAGAGGACAAAAGCAACACTAAAGGATAGTGAGAGATTCTATAACAACCTAAATTTTGCAATTAGCAGAGTTATATCAAATTGTAACCAACCAGTTACAGGAATCAAGACAGGAACTACAGTCAATTGACATTGAATGACAACCTTTGTCATTGATGCCAAAGGGGGAGTAGTAGAGGATGAGAAAAATGAGTAAGACAGAAGAGATCATCTGCTTAGAGGGAGCACACAGTTTTGGTAACACAATTTTGACAATTTTGGTAAGACTTTTGGTCAACACCTTTTGGATACAATTTTGGCTTTTTTCTCATGAGTGTTGCCATCAGTGCCAAAGGGGGAGATTGTTAGCAAATGCACACTCCAATGAGAAATTTGTAGGTGATTGAAGGTATTGTCATTGATGGCAACCTTACAATCCTATGGCACCGGCAGACAACGGCATAGGCACAGACATCGGCACCGACAATGGCAAATATGTTTACCGGCACCCTAGCCGAAAGGATTTTGTTTATTGTATTTTGTATTTAATTGTAAAATCTTTTTGTAAGCCGACAAGGTGAATTGTATTAGGACTCATATAAGTATGAGATCTTGTAAATCATTTGTAAGAAGGAGAAATACATTGAAGGAATGTAATAGGCAGATGTGAATATTAACGCAAATTTTGGAATAAGGTTTATGGAAGTTGTATGAACTTAAACCGGTAATGAGTCTGGCATAGCATATGTTGAATCGAAGTAGTACATGATATTGGATTTACATAATCCATTTTTGTAAGTCAGTGAGACTTCCCTTTTTGTATTTAAGCAGTTAGCTTTAGGCAGTTGGCCTTCCTGCATGTGCAGGCCCCTATTGTATCAATAATATTCACTTATTGGCCAATGAGCAAATATTGTGGGTTACAAATCCCACTGAGGTTTTTCCCACACCGGTTTTCCTCGTTAAAAATATTGTGTTATGGTGTGCTTTCTATGTTGTGTTTACTGATCTTATTTACTGCATTATTTATGGTTTACCGGTACACTGTTTTGGCATGCAATTTATTTAATAAGTTTAAAAAATCCATTAATCGGTTAGATACTGATTCACCCGCCCCCCCTCTCAATATCTTTGAGAATCCTCACAAAAACATAAGGAGAGTTACATGTTGATCTCTTTGGTGTAATTCTATCAGCCCAAAGGGCTAACTTGAGCTTTTTGTGCCAAGTTCTCTAATTCTCAACAATGGTCTTCTTAATGATGTTGATCAAGTTTTTGTTAGTTGATTCAAATATATATTGTTCTTAACTGACCAATCTGAAACTCTTAGACAAATGAAAGCTAAAGTGTTATCAGAAATGATTGATTCTGGGGTACCAAACCTGGACAGTAAGTCTTGGTAGAAGTTTAGGACATAAGTTTCATTAGCTTCTTTCAATGGAACTTCTTATGTGCACTTTGTGAAATAATCAGTTGTTGTAGAAATCCATTTGTGACCTGCACTAGAAGGTGTATTAATAGGTCCTATAAAATCAAGCCCCCTCTTTGCAAAGGGTTGCTCAACTTCAATTGGTTGCAAAGGCAAGGCTGCAAGATTTTGTTTGCCTGCAAATAATGAACATTTTCCACACTTCCTCACCCATGAGTGAGCATCTTTAAACAAATCAAGCCAATAATAACCAGCTCTCATAATTTTCAGAGTTGTTCTTCTTGCTGCAAAGTGACCTCCTGCATGTACTTCATGAAATTATTTCAAAACTCTTTCAATCTGATCTATCTCAATGCATCTTAATAGAATATTATTTTAGTCTTTTTTGAACAAAATACCATCTATTAAAGCATAAGGAATGACTTGTAGTCTGAAATACCTTTGTTTTGACTTGTCTAAACCTTCTGAATAGTCACAAGCTTGTAAATAATAGGCAATTTACTGATTCCAAGTGGCTGGTACAAGTGGGACAATAGGTTGTTCTTCATTTCTGAGTGTGGTTTCAATTTGTTTCTCCTCTTCAATGTTGTTTTTTGTACTTCCAACAAGTTGTTCACATAAACCCTTGCCTCTAACTAGCTTGGTTACCTTGATTGAGATGTCATATTCCATTACCTTGGTAATCCAACCAGCCCTTTTGTCATTTATGTCCTTGCTAAGCAAATACTCTTTCACTGTATGATAAGCAATCATGAGCTAAATCGTATTGTTAGAAAACATGTGCCCGAATTTCTTAAGGCTTCTTATAACAGCTAACGCATGTTTTTCTACAAATGAGTATCTAGTTTCATAATCATGTAGAATCCGACTAAAGAAAGCAATTGGTTGTTCTAAGCCTTCATCATTTTGTTGACACAACATTGCAAAAATAGTATCATCACTCCCAAAAGCATATAGAATAAAATCTTTCTTAAAATTAGGATTAATGAGAGTAGGGGTTGCTGCAATTCCCTCTTTAATTTCTTCAAAACTATTCTTACCTTCCTTAGTCCACTAAAAAGAAATATTTTTCTTAAGCATAGTTGTAAGTGGCTACATCAATGCTGCAATATTAGAAATAAACCTTTTGATAAAGTTAATCCTACCTATGAAACTCTAGATTCCCTTCTTATGTGCAGGTAACGGCAATGCAAGCATGGTTGTGATCCTCGCAGGGTCTATTGAAATACCATGCTTAGAAACAATATATCCCAACAATTTGCGTTCATGGACAACAAATATGCTTTTCTTGGGATTCATTGAAATGCCATACTCCTTGCATCTTTCAAAAATTTGTATGAGATGGTCAAGATGTTGATCACCATTCTTACAAAAAAATGTTACATCATCTAAATAAACCAAAACAAACTTGTTAATTAGGCCATGAAATGCCGTGTCCATTGCATGTTGAAATGTTGCCCCTGCATTTGATAATCCAAATGACATTTTTTTATAAGCCATTGTACCCCACTTGGTGGTAAATGTTGTTTTGTACTAGTCTTCTTCTTTGACCAGAATTTGGTTATATCCTGAATAACCATCATGTAATGAGAACCTCTTTGAACCCGAAACAACCTGCAAAATCTATTCCATTGAGGGTTGCGGATAATGATCTTTCAAGGAGGCCTTGTTTAAGTCCCTAAAGTCAACACATAACCTGATTTCACCATTCTTCTTCCTAACGAGAACTAGATTGGAAACTCAAGATGTGTGCTTTATGGGAAAAATAATATTTCCTTGAACAAGTTTATCAGATTCAGTCTTCATTAGATGTTGTAATTTTGGATTCAAAGACCTTTGTTTCTGCCTTGCTGGTTTTGAATTCTCAACTAGCTCAATTGTATGTTGAGGTAAGTGAGGATCAAAACCTTTAAAATCTTCATATCTCCAAGCAAAAATATCATTAAACTCTTGAAAAAGAAGAACGAAAGCATGTCTTTCTTCAGGAGTACATACCTTGCCAATTTTCAGCAGCTTATCTTTGAAAATTTGAATAGATTCATAGTGTTCCTCCTTTACGAACAAGTTGTCTTTATCTTTTCTAACCTGATCATCTGTGTTAAAAATATTTTCAAGGGTTACCAAACCTTTGGGAAACTTATTAGTCTTCAATTGTAGGAACTGATTCTCATATTGTCGATTGAATTTATGTTGATTTCCAGCAAAAAAACTCAGCCTCTTCAATCAGATAATTTGAAATTTTCTCATCTGATTCAAAAACCCGTCAATTAACATTGTTATCTAGGACTAAAGGTCTTACAGAAATATTTACATAATTCTATCTTTTCACATTTTGAAGCTCTTTCAGGATATCAAATTGTGCATCAAGGGCTAAAAGCTTATCTGCTTCTTTATTTTGACTACTAGGTGTGGACAACAGATTAAATGCATCAAAATCTTCAATTAAATCTCAAATTCTATGCTTTTACATCTTCAAAACATCATTTTTGGGGACATGGATATTTCTAACTTGGTTCACAACTAGTTCACTATCACTAAAAACTTGTAAACACTTAACTTTTTTCTGCCAAACCCATTCTAAGCCATGTGCTAATGATTCATACTCAGTTGTATTATTTTTACAACTAAAAGAAAATCTGAAAGCAGTATAATATTTCATACCTTCGGGTGAAACAAGCATAACACCACCTCCTGAACCATTTTTACCTCTTGAACCATCGAAATAGAGCTGCCAAACCTGATTTTTCTATTGTTCTGACTGTTGGTCCAACGAAATATCTTCCTTTTCAAGCTTAGGAATGAAAACATCCCCCTCATGAATCATATAAACACCAAGACCTATTTTATCCATGTTGATGAAAGGATCTTCTATAGTATTTTGGGTTGCCCACTCATCCAAATTGACATCAGGTATGCCTTGAACAAGTGTATCTCGATCTTGGATAAATGGTAGCTCCTCATGGTCTCTGACAACAAGATCTACATTTATAGGACTTGGGGTTTATGGTTCTAAGTGGCAAGTGACTTCAGGTTCTGACTTAATGGTCACCTTTGTGCCATATCGGGTTCTGAAAAACAAGTGTGACCAATCAACAGAAAGGTATCCTCCTAATTTTGCTGTGAAATCTCTAGATAGGCAGAAAGAAAAGTGTGGAGGTAAGTCAACTATGTACATGTCTTGAGGTATTACAAAATTGGGACAAACATGCAAGGTAAAACCAAGACCTTAGACCAATCTAACTGACTTAATTTTTGTTCCATCTAATTGTACAATTCCTCGGGAAATAGGCTCATAAATTAGATCAAGTTTATCTGCAAGGTCTTTGGGTATAATTGAACTACTGGCTCCTGAGTCTATCAAGCAATTGTGGACTAGATGGTTGCCAATTATCAATGTTACGAAAAAGGAAGGAGGCTTTGGTGTTTGGATTGGCTGAGTATTCTTGACTAGGATATCATTAACTAATGCAACCCTAGGCTGATCTTTCTAAGGCTCATTGGCTAAGGAAAGATTATCTAATTTTTCTCCCAGTATTTCCTTTTGCTTAGGAATTTGCAAAGAATCAATCATTGTCATGGAAACAGTGGTTTTTGCCATAGATTAAACAATATTAAAAGGGAAACCACTAATCTTTTGTTGTACTTTTGGAACAACAGGCTCTAGCTGAGCTGGTTTTAACTGAAATTGAACTTTTTGTTGTTCTTTAGGTGCTGCAAGCTGTCCTCTTGGTAAAATCTGCACATTTTGGACAGGTGGAGGTATTGTAGCAGCCTGGTGACCTGAAGAAGCTTATTGTTTTTCTTTATCTAGTTGTATTCTAGACTTATCTTGCTATTGTCCAGTATTTACAGCTTGTTGTTGATGATTTGTAGCTTGTTGTCCAATGTCAATACCACACTTTTTTGACCTTGTATTAGCTGTGATAGTTGAATAAGGTCTATTTTGTGCTTGTGGATGATTAACTCCACAAAATTCATCACCTTATCAATTCATCATAGCCACCTCAGGACCTTCTGGTTCCTCATTTATACTTGCATCTTGATAAGACATGTTATTCTGAACCATCAAGGCTTGTGATTGAGCATTCATTTCATTTTGTCATGATGCCTGACTATGAGGTTGTTGGCATAAAAAAACACCAATCTTGTGCCATGTTGTTTTGAACGGGTACAATTTCTTTCGAATTGCTGGTAGCATTTTGATTATATTGTTGATTTTGCATGTTGTTGTAGTTCCTTATTTGATTCTAAGCATCAACTTGGTAGTTAGGCCTATTGGGTTGATAAGGAGCTTGATATGGGGCTTGATACCTTTGATTTTAGCTTCGATTTTTCGTGAGACTCACCAATTCGTTGCCAAAATTCTACATAGTCTGCTGAATTTGGTGATTTTCCTAAACATTCTGATAACCTAGTGCTGGAACAACGAGTATTGCAACTATAAGAGGTATTTGTAAAGGCGACAATGGCTGGATATCAAGAAAAATAGGCATAGGATGCCTAGGGGCAATTTTACCAGCTTGTATAAGGTTGTTTTATGCTCTAATAGATACATCATATGCTGTTGGTAATGTAACCCTGCCCATAGACTGAATCATAACAACAATATCATTGTTTAAAGCTCTGAAATAGTATAAAAATGCATGTCCAGGAAAGGGTTTTACCGTTGTAATTGAAATCCGTCATTTGCTTTTGTGGTGCCCTCTTGATAGTGGCCATCTTCTCAACTAATGACAGGTGATCTGATTTATCTGCAAACTGCTTTTTCATCTTATCACCCAAATCATCGCAATCACTAATTGAATTAATTAGCAAACCCTGAACCATTGAAGTGCTTTCCTTTGAATGATGTTGTCAGTAGCCTAAGTGTTACGTTCTCTTGGGTTATATGGTGAACTGCACACATAGATGCAACATCCCTTATGTGCTCAATGGGTGTGACGTGGTCTTCACCAATGAAAATAGGCAGACTTTTCAAAGATGCTCCTGGTATAGGATCATGTTGGGTCAAATTCAAAGGGCTACCTCCATTGAAGGGTACAAAAGCATGTGCTCTTGGTACGACCATTGGAAATATTGGAGGGTTTACTGGTGGATTCAGGGAAATGGATGGTTGAATTGGAGTTGTTGCAAAAAGAGGATTTATGCGGGTGGCAAAATTAGGCTAAGAATTAGGTAGAGGAAAAGAATTAGACATAAAATTTGAATTTGGAATTTCAAGAAAAACTTCAACTGATGAATCTGCTCTAAATTTTCAATTGCTGAATTTTGTTGTTTTCTCTGTCTTTTTCACTTTCCTCAACCTTCTCTATGATGGTGGTAGCTCAATATGCTCAACCGGATCCTCACTCTGTCTAGTTTGATACTTTCTCATATGTTGTTAAGACCTGTTCTACACATAAAACTAGAAAATAGAGTCGCCGCGTACTTAGAAAAATAACCTCAATATGTTGTAATATTGTTGTCAATACCAAAACAAGAGCAAAAATGGAGCTTTTTTAAGCTGTAACAGCTCAAACGAGTCCCACCAGACGTGTCAAAACTTGTTGTCCCAGAGGATTGCACCTGTGATGCTAAGTGTGAAACCAAGCAATCCTGTGAAACATGGAAACACCTTCAAGCTTGTGGGTTGCTCGAAGTGAACGTGAATCTTTGGGTTATGGGTCGGCTTCCCTTGAATCCCTCCTAAAACTAAACTATTGATGTGGAAAAGAGAGAAATAATCTAAAAATACTGAAACTTGCAATTAAACTAGGAGGTGATACACCAAAATTATAATGGTAATAGCCTAAAACTCACAAGATTATGAAAGAAATTCACCCACACAAAGTAATTTTACTCTCCAACCACATAAACATTTCCCAGGAAGGCTAAGGAAATCATAAACTTGGAAAGAAAACCAATTTCACAACCAAATTGACAATTATCTCTTCTACACAACCTGAAACCTGTGATTATATGAAAAGCAAGGATACATGGAACGTGAAAGAAACTGAATTCAAAGGTTTCTAGATCAAAATACAGTAAAATTCTATCAAATTTGCAAAATGAACATGCACAATTACCAAGGCAAACTAATGAAAACTCTGTAATATCAAAGGAATCCTGCTATATAAAACTGAAAATAAACTATAGTGCTGAGACACGTTTCTTTTTTGCAAAAATGTGTATGCAAAAAAGAAAGAACCAGAGGGGAAAAATGAGAGAGAGAATATATAGAACCCATCATTTACATCTCCTCCAAAACCCTAAAAATAAAAAATTGCATGAGAAAAAGCCTTGGGCGAATTTGCCCAAAATAGCTTTAAAAACTCATGTAAAACTCTGTCAAAAATAGCCTTCAATGCTCAAAATAGGACCCCAACTGATGTTGCATGAAAAAGACCCCCTATGCTAAAATAGAATTGTCAATCTGTTGCCAAAAATAGGTCCACTAAAAAAGCAAACTCCCAGTCCAAAAATTTGCATGTCAAGACACCAAGAATAGCTCCTCTGAAAAGTAAATTACCTCTCTGAAAAATATGCATGTCTCTGAGCCAAAAATAGCTATAAAAGCCCCTCTATTTTCTGAAAACTGCATGAGCAACACCCTGCTAAATATAACTCAAAAAAACCTCCTTCCCTTAAAAAGCATGCACTTCATTGAAATTTTGCATGTAATTTGTATGCTTTCTTCTCTCTTTCAATAATAGCTTTATTCCAACAGTTAAATAAAACAATTGGTTTTATATAATTGTTGAAAAAAAAAACTATTTTATTAATTTCTCTTAAATATTTCATAATTTAATATAAATTTATTAAGATTTTATAAAAATAAACCTTTTAATAAATTTATATTAAATTATGAAATTACAATTTACATCATAAGGAAATATATGATATTTACTATAAATTTTTTTTAATCGCTAATATTTATATAATTTAATATATATTAATTAAAGCTTTTATATTTTAAGCTTTAATTAGTATACATTAAATTACAATTTACATATAAAAAGAACTTTAGGTTCTTTTGGCCCTATAAACATGGGCTTACAAAGGTGAAGCCTAGATTAAATGACATGCAATTTTTGTTTTCTTTAAAAAACAAATAAAAGATAAAAAGAAAACCACTCATGCGAGTTATGGCAAGAGGCATAAAAAAATTCAAACCCTAAAACATTATTTCATTCTTTGATTTTCATTGAAGGAGACTCAACCGCCATGCGCTCTATGGGTGATTTCAAACTAGGGTTTTTAACTTGGAGCTTCTCTGGCTTTTTGCATGATCAATATGTGCCTTATTTCTTTATTCTCTATTGTTATGTCATGAGTTTTGGCTAAAAGAAAAGCTATAGGAATGAATGTAATCTTTATCGTCTCTTTTTATATATTTAAGAATGCTCTGTGTTGCAGTCGGACACTATAACCCTTGACTAAGACTGATCCTTAATGGCTCTTGGTGCATTCTTCTTCTCTTTCTTTGACGGTGTTTGACTGTGAATCTGCTTTAAACTATTGCAAAACTCAACCTTCATATCTCTTGAACTGAAAAAAAAAAAATGCCTCCAAAGGTCATCAACTCCATTCAAAGAGATTTTACAAGGTTGTCCATGGCTGGAAACACTGTCTCTTAGGAAAGTTATTGTATACATCTTTGAAATGCTGCTCTTAGTGCTTTTGACTCAAATTTGCCCCTTATAGCCTTGTGGCCTTGGATTTCCATGACTGGGCTTTCAACAGTGAATATGGGAGCTCCTCCACTATTTGGATTGTTATTGATGCTTTGATTTCTTATTCTTTTGAGTGTGGCTGCTATGAAGGTGATCTTCGTGAATAAAGATTTGCTTCTTTGTATCTTCTTTGTATCTTTTAGAAATGGTTTTTTGATGGCTCTGAGTCCTTCATACCACTGTGATGAGTTCTTTGTATTTGAGTGATATTATCTCTTGAAAATTTGTCTCCTGTTGTGTCTGAGATGTCATTGGTAGGCTGCTCTTGATCTTTATTGTAGACAAAACCAAGGGAGTGTCTTTTCATTCCGTGGTTTGCTCAGTCTTCTTCCTTTTGGCTAATGGCTGCTATGAAATAATGGGCATATGTTGTTATTGATTGCTTCTACACATAAAACCCTCAATGTTATATACATTGTTAAATCTGAGACTGCATTTTTAGCTATTTGAGCTATACTTTTGGAACTTTAAACACTGTTATTATTGTGCATCCTTGTGTGCTGCTGTTAGGTCTGAGATCATCTTATGGGTTACTATTTGATATTATGCCCTTCGAACTGGTGAAGATATTTCACGAAATACAAACTGGGTTTGCACTATATTTCCTGGTTTTCCGTCTTACAGTTCTCTAATTTATGTCAAAACTTCATCTGATTTAGCATTTGGGTTTGTTAGAAATGTTGGAAGCAGCATGATTGTATCATGGCTGAATAGGATATGCTATGTGACTTTTGATGAATGCTTCGTGATTTTCTACTGTTAGTCATACAAATGTTGCTACTTTGACTGTACTTGAATATCTTGGGATCCTTCATCACTTTAGATTGTGTCTCTAATTGATACTCATGATTATTATTTATTGGCAAGCATCATTTACCCATTGATCTGACTGCAATCCTTATCTTGAAACCGGTAGGCACTTGGACTGAAACTTTGGTTTTGATAATGATCATTAATCTTTGCATGATTGTATTTCTTAATGAGACTATGAAAGGTTGTGATTGCTTCTCATGCCATCATTGTGCTCTCTCATAATAGTTGGTATCACTCTTGCAAAAAGTTATGGTAGACTTTCCTTTGCAGTTATGAATGCACTCGACTCTTATCAAAACTGTCATAGTATTTGAAATACCAACGACTACAAAACTTGAAGCTTTATATGATCTTTGAGACTGTTTATATGAGGATTGTTATATGCAATAACAATATTGACCACTTTTTTAGCTCTTACTTCATTTATTCATAAAACCCTGCTCTTATCTTATTCATTGCTTCTCAAAATTATTATACAACCCTATGAAGGCATGGTTGAAGTCATGTCTTGTGACAGTGAATATATTATTTGATGACCTTTTAGTTTGCCGCTCTCAAGACCTGGTACTTTAATGGTATTTTTTCTTTGAGACTGATACGTGTCTATGCCACTTATTAGTTTTCAAGGAACTCTTTCTTTGACCCCTATCATTGTATTTGACAGTGATTTTAAACTCGTCTCAGACTTTCTATATCCTTATTTCTGCAATTTGGACTAAATGACAATCACTATCTCTCCTTTTGTTACTTTATATTGGTACTTTCTATCATTCTTTTGAAGCCTTGAATTGATCATGGTCTCAAGTATGCGTCGTGACTATTACTACTTTATTGTGGCAGTGTGCTTATTCTCTAATGTTCATTACCCTGTATTAGCCCCTTGTAACTACCTTACTGTTTTGAGTCTTAGATGATTGTATGTTGATAATATGATTTGATCTAGAAGATGTCCTTATGTGACTATTCTAAGTCTCATATATGGGATGATATCATTCATCTTTTCTATTTCAGTCTGCATTTTTGCTTTGAAAACCCTACTCCTGGGTGCCTTTTCATTGTGCTATGATATATCATTGAGCATTAGATCTTCCTCTTTTGTGTAAAAGATTTTGTTTTTTGCTCAAAAGGAACTGCAAACTATAATGTTTCTTTTTATCGTGTAATTTCCATGTATCTTCATACCAAGGGTTTTGTTTGGGAAAAAATTCATGCCTACATACAATTTTTTGCTCATTTTGGCAAAAACCATGTTATTTTCCTGTCACTACTTTGAATGAGCTCATGGTATGTGGCTAGTATGCTTTATGAAGCTGCTACAGGTTGAGTTTTGACTGTATTTTTGCATTGCGATTGTCCTCTTTAGTAGTGAGTTTCCTTTTGAATGTTGCACCTTTAGACACTACTAATACTGCTTCCTCATTCTTACTTTTGTATCATTATTTGTATGATTCTTCATTGATTGTGACTGTGCAATGACTGATGACTGATGAATAAGGTTGTTACTCCATCCATGCTGTCATAAAATTCTCTTTAGCAGTGGTTCTTCTATGATTTCTAAATCACAGTTTCTTATTGTACTGCTATAGTGAACAATACTGTATAAAAGGCTTTGGTATGAACTATATTTTCTATTTGAAATTAATCACTGTCTACATTTTAGACAAGAAGATTATTCATATTGTTAATGTTAGGTCATTGTGCTGATTCTTGGCAGTGATTGCTTCTTGTGTGATCTTTTGAGCTAATATAGGCACTGTTTTAAAATTACACTCCATTTCTAAAATATAGATGCTTTGAATGCTAATGATTTTCTGTCACTATCATACTGTCTCAGACTTGTGCTCTTTGCATCTCACAATGTACCGCTTTCTTAAGACTCTGACCTATGCATGTGTACTGTACTATGACACCTCATGACTGATTTTTGTTCATAGAGGACTCCATACTTGCCTTTTTCTTTGTTAGATGCATTAATACATGATGACCTTAGCAGCGAAGTCACAGTCTTCTCATTTTAATAGTTCATCCTACTGTATATTGATTGTCATAAAGCCTTTCCTTTTTATTGTCTATTGACCCGTGGGTAGCCAATCTTTGTCTGATGTTCTGATATTGTTTCCATTGTGCTATGGACATCTATCCGAGTCTTCTGATTTCTTTTGTTGGTCTCTAGGAATCAATAGTCAGTTATGCTAGTTCTTACTAAGTTGAGGTTTTTGTTTTATATTTTATGAAAACTAAGGAAATCCTAGCCCTATTGTGACCTCACATACTGCCCTTATTCACATGATGACACTATTCAATTGTTGATTTGTGAGTGTTATCAAGTTCATGTTGTATATACTGTCATTGGATGGCAGTTTGTACTGTCATTCAATGACAATATGTGGGATCATGGCTTCATGTACTCATTATTTGATAACTGGTTAGTGTGACCTTGTGGGTGATGACATGTATGTTGAGTTGAACTGCTTCGGGAGCCCATTTTAACCCACATACATGATATTTCTGAAATGAAACCTGTATCTGCAGGTGAAACAAACAAGTTAGATAAGAACATGGTTCTTGCCGATATCTCATGGCATCTTTTCTGCATTGATTTGCTCTGTTATCGAAATGATATAGCAATGTAGGCACACTAGGAGTAGCATAATGTATGTATGAGTGAAAGGAATAACCCGGAGCTCTAACCGAATCATTTTTCTCTCTGTTTTAGGTCATCTCATGGAGCGGATAGTGGGATACTTGGATCAATGAAGTTGACTAGAAAATATTTCTACAGAACTCGTCAACCTATCCAGGCAATGATGGGTTATTTATTTCCTTTCTCCATACATTCTTTTTCTTCTTTTGTATTTATATTTCTATGATCAATGTGATCTCTTCACAGCTATTCCCATGACTTGTGTGGGCTCTTGTAAACATTTTATTCTTTATAAATAAAAATGTATTACATGCAGATGTTTTACTCATGTATGAACATTTTATTCTTTATAAATAAAAATGTATTACATGCAGATGTTTTACTCATGTATGTCTTTCTTGATTTCAATATTGCATATTTGGAAATTAGATACTTGTATGGCATACATGTTTATTTAATAAAGACAACAAACTTTTGGAAAAAAATTGTGTACCTTTTTTTTGTAATACATAAGACCTGTAATAGGTCACCAAAAATTTTAGGTGTGGTAAAATTTAGGTAACACTTGTACACTTTTGGTTCATCATCTGTCCATGCTTCTAATACCATATTTCTATCCATGGTCCTTTCCATCTTATTTACTTCAATGTCACCTTCTAAATTAGGCTCTTCCCAAACTTCAGTGGTAGATAGGTTTTTTTATAGTGTTTATATTTCTGCCATTATCCTCATACTCTTCCACTTTGACTTCTTCCACATAGGACTCACAAGGATTCTTCCCCAAAGGAATGTGTACTATCCCCTAGTGTCTACAAATGATATTTCTTTCATTCTGGCATCTATCACTCATTTCAAATCAACAAACTATATCAGTCCTAGAAATGCATTAAATAAATCAAATACCTCCTTCACTATCACTACCTCAAAGTCTACATATTTCTTTATTCCATGCATATTGTCTTCTACGTGTTTCTAGGTACCTAGTGTCTTTATATCAATTCCACCTGCTAAGATTATGTTGTAGGGAGTTGGTTCAAGTGTTGACTTCCCCAAGTATTCCCATATCCTCTTCAATAATAGGTTCACATCTACCCCTAAGTCCATCATAACTTTATTGATTCACTTGTGATGATTATAGAGGTCAATCATAATTGGTCTAGTCTTCTAGTGCTTTCTTACTATCTTGAATTGCAGTGCTAACTTCTTATTCCACTACTTTTTGAATTCCTTCAATTTGGACCTACTATATCATGTTGTCTTAAGCCAACACTATCTACGATATTTGCTTGAGAACTCTCACTTCTTGCTTAGTGAAATAATTGGTTTTTTCCTCCTTTTGTTTTTTTCTTCTACTATCCTCTCTGTTTGCTCAATGAACTGATAAAGTTGC